>NW_026576077.1:225000-234080 GCF_028641065.1 Leucoraja erinaceus | reverse complement strand
AGTCATGAAGGAGGCATTTGCGGTGCAGCAGGCAGTGACAGGAAAGAAAGCCAAGGGTAGTTAGCTTTTCCTTGCAAAAGGATTTACTGAAGTGTACAGGGTCTGGGTGAGACCACACCTGGAGATTGCGTACAGTTTTGGTCTCCTAATCTGAGGAAGGACATTATTGCCATAGAGGGAGTGACAGAGACGGTTCACCAGACTGATTCCTGGGATGTCAGGACTGTTTATGAAGAAAGAGCATGGATAGACTTGGTTTCTACTCTCTAGAATTTAGGAGATTGAGGGGGGATCTTATAGAAACTTACAAAATTCTTAAGGGGTTGGACAGACTAGATGCAGGAAGATTGTTCCCGATGTTGGGGAAGTCCAGGACAAGGGGTCACAGCTTAAGGATAAGGGGGAAATCCTTTAAAACCGAGATGAGAAGAACTTTTTTCACACAAGAGAGTGGTGAATCTCTGGAACTCTCTGCCACAGAGGGTAGTTGAGGCCAGTTCATTGTCAATATTTAAGAGGGAGTTAGATGTGGCCCGTGTGGCTAAGGGGATCAGGGGGTATGGAGAGAAGGCAGGTACGGGATACTGAGTTGGATGATCAGCCATGATCATATTGAATGGGGAATGGTGCAGGCTCGAAGGGCCCCGAATGGCCTCTACTCCTGCAACCTATTGTCTAGTTTCAATGTTACCCCGTTTAGGACCCTGGGGGGCACCCTTCAGGACCTGGCCGGCATCGCCCCCCAAGTCCCTGTGGAAAGACACAGTGAGAGGTCGCCTGATGAAATCTCCGCTCAGCTTCTTAATGTCCACGCCTCGGAACGGTTACCCTGGGAGATGTTGTTGAGGAACCTTAGCTACAGATTGCCCTGACCCTATGCCCTGCACTCTGACCATTTCCTTGTAGACACCCAGTACTAAGTTCACCCGTTCTGCCATCGGACCCAGTTGTGACCTGTGGCTTCTGAACCCCACACTCCGACCCTTAATCCCTACCCCCGACCCCGGAAACCCTGACCCTCAATTCCCGACTCCAAGCCCTCAACCCAACCCGACCCCCCCAAATCTGAGCCCTTCGGGTTACGACGCAAGTTCCAATCCTAGGCTCCTCTAGTGATGATCATCCCCATTTTTAAACGGCTCCCCCTCTCTCTCCCTCTCTCCCCCTCCCTCCCACCTCCCTTTCTCCCCTTAGACTTCCTCTCTTGCTCTCTCCCCCTAACCCCCTCTCTCCCCCTCTCTCCCTCTCTACCCTCTCCCTCTCTCCCCTATCTCCCTCTCTTATAAGATAAGATGCTCTTTACCCTCTCCCACCAATCCCTCTCTCCCCCTGTCTCCCTCTCTCCCCCTCCCCCCTCGTAGACCGAAAATCCTCCCACCTCTGGCCCAATCTCCCCCCTCCCTCCTTCTATCCCCTAACACCCTCTCCAAAGATCCCCCCCTCTCTCCCATCTCCACCCCTCCCTCTCTCCCATCCTCTCCCTCTCCCTCTATCCCCTCTCCTTCCCTCGCCCCATCTCTCTCCCCTCTCTCCCTATCCCACCTCTCTCCTCTGTTCTCCCTCTCCCCCTCTCTCCCCCACATGCCCCCCTCCACGCCCTGTCCACTTCTGTGATGGAACCAAAGTCAGACACTCTGATGAACTCAGGAGGTCCTATTCAGGTTCACCAGGTGTGTGGGTCGTTTACCACAGGAGGGGGTTCACCGGGGAAGTAGGTGACAATGCCCCAGCACGTACCCCCTCCTCTCACATAGACACCCCCCCTTCCCCACCCAGGGTTACGGTTGCCCCTCACCTTCTTTGGGAGAGAGAGACACCCACCGTGCCTCCGTCGCCCTCGTTGCCACCCCCCATCTCAGCCAGGAGCTTCTCCCTGTAACACAAGCCCCGTGTCAGACCCTTCCCCTATTAATACACTCCCTCCCGCTCCCCAGTCAACCCCCACCCTCCCCTCGTCAAGGTCCCCCGCAGCCAGTCTCCAACCCCCACGCCTCCCCCCCATCACACTGAACAGAACGGTAGAATTGGACGAGTACTGGTGTAACGGGCAGCGGAAGAATTGATGCAGGAATTAAGATAAATTGCTGTGAATTACGAGGGAGGCGAAAATGGTATGTTGGCTCAGTTCATAGCAAAAAGGAGTTGGGAGACTGAGTCTAGGAGCACAGCATAGCAAAAGGAGTTGAGTATAGGAGCAGGGAGGTTCTACATGCAGGGATACAGGGTCTTGGTGATATGACCACACCTGGAGGAATTGCGTACCAGTTTGGTCTCCAAAATCTGAGGAAGGACAGACCTTCTTCATAGAAAAAAGGTATTGAGAGACTAGGAGCAGGGAGGTTATACTGCAGTTTGTACAGGGTCTTGGTGAGACCAAACCTGGAGTCTTGCGTACAGTTTTGGTCTCCAAATCTGAGGAAGGACATTATTGCCATAGAGGGAGTACAGAGACGGTTCACCAGACTGATTCCTGGGATGTCAGGACTTTCATATGAAGAAAGACTGGATAGACTTGGTTTATACTCTCTAGAATTTAGAAGATTGAGGGGGGATCTTATAGAAACTTACAAAATTCTTAAGGGGTTGGACAGGCTAGATGCAGGAAGATTGTTCCCTATGTTGGGGAAGTCCAGGACAAGGGATCACAGCTTAAGGATAAGGGGGAAATCCTTTAAAACTGAGATGAGAAGAACTTTTTTCACACAGAGAGTGGTGAATCTCTGGAATTCTCTGCCACAGAGGGTAGTTGAGGGCCAGGTCATTGGCTATATTTAAGAGGGAGTTAGATGTGGCCCTTGTGGCTAAGGGGATCAGGGGGTATGGAGAGAAGGCAGGTACGGGATACTGAGTTGGAGGATCAGCCATGATCATATTGAATGGCGAATGGTGCAGGCTCGAAGGGCCGAATGGCTTACTCCTGCATCGGACCTATCGTTTCTATGGTTTCTATTAGGGAGACTGGGCAGGAAACCGACAGGGCAGGACCAGTCTGTGGCAGGCCGGTGCAGAACCCAGGGGGACCACCAAGACCCCCCCCCCATAGACCCCTCCCTCTCTAGACCCCCCTCCACCTCAAATCAGGGGAAGGAACTGGAAAGACAGGGAAAAAGGTGAAAGGGGGGGAAAGGAGACCAAGGAAGTATTTGGGAGGAGGGAGGGAGGGAAAGGAGGGGAGAGGGAGAGGGAAGGAGTGGGGAGGAGAGGGGGCGGAGGAGAGGGGGCGGGGGGCGGAGGAGGAGAGGGGGAGGGAGAGAGGAGAGGAGGGAGAGGAGAGGGAGGAAAGGAGAAAGGCGGAGAGAGGGAGAGGGAGGAGGAGGGGGGGAGAGACGAGAGGAGAGAGGAGAGGGGAGGGGGGAGGGAGAGGAGAGAGAGGGGAGGGGAGGGGAGGAGAGGAGAGAGGCAGATGGATAGGAGAGGGATAGAGAGGAGAGGGGAGGGGAGGGGAGGAGAGGAGAGGGGAGGAGAGGAGAGAAGAGGAGAGGGGAGGAGAGCAAAAATGAGGGGAGGAGAGGGAAGAGGAGAGGGAGGAGGGAGAGGAGAGGGGAGGAGAGGAGAGGAGAGGGGGACAGAGGAGGCTGGAGGGCAGGAGAAAGGAGAAGAAGAGAGGAGGGAGAGAGGAGAGGGAGGGGAGGGAGGAGAGAGGGGAGGGGGGGGAGGAGAGGAGAGAGAGAGGAGAGGAGAGGAAGAGAAGAGGAGGGAAGAGGGGAGAGGAGAGAGAGAGAGGGGAGGGAGGAGAGAGAGAGAGGGAAGAGAGAGAGGGAGAGAGAGGAGCGGAGAGGAGAGGAGGGAGGGAGAGGAGAGGGAGAGAGAGGAGAGGGGGAGAGGAGGGAGGGGAGGAGAGAAGGGGAGAGAGAGGAGGGGAAGAGAAGGGGGAGGGAAGGGAAGAGAGAGAGGGAGGGGAGAGAGGAGGGGAGGAGGAGGGAGAGGAGAAGGGACTGGAAGAGGAAGAAGGGAGAGGGGGGAAGGAGAGAGGAGAGAGGACGTGGAGAGAGAGAGGAGGGGGGAGAGGAAAGAGAGGGGGGAGGAGGAGGGAGAGGGAGAGAGGAGGGGAGAGAGAGGAAGGGGGGGGAGAGGGAGGAGAGAGAGAGGGGAGGGAGGGGGGTAGAAGAGAGAGAGGGGGAGAGGGAGGAGGGAGGGAGAGGAGAGGAGGAGAGGAGGGAGGGAGGAGAGAGAGAGAGGAGAGAGGAGGAGAGAGAGAGGGGGAGGGAGGAGAGGAGAGGGGAGAGAGAGGAGAAAGGGAGAGAGGGAGGAAGGGGGGAGAGGAGAGAGAAGGGGAGGAGGGGAGGGAGGGGAGGAGGAGAGAGAGAGGAGAGAGAGGAGGAGGGAGGAGAGGGGGGAGGGGGAGAGAGGGAGGAGAGGGAGGAGGAGCGGGAGAGGGGGAGGAGGGGAGGGGGAAGGGAGGAGAGGAGAGGAAGGAGAGGAGAGAGAGAGGGAGAGGGGGGGGGAGGGAGGAGAGAGGGGAGGAGAGGGGGAGAGAGAGAGGAGAGGAGAGAGGAGGAGAAGAGCGAGAGAGGAGGGGAGAGGGGGGAGGAGGAGAGAGGAGAGGGAGAGAGAGGAGAGAGAGGGAGAGAAAGAGAGAGAAGGGAGAGAGGGAAAGGGGCAGAGAGATAGAGAAAGAGGGAGAGAGTTGGGAGAGAGAAGGGAGAGAGAGAGGAGAGGAGAGAGGAGAGGAGAGGAGAGGGGGGGAGGAGAGGGAGGAGAGTGGGAGAGGGGAGGAGGGAGAGGGGGGGGGAGGAGGGGGGAGAGAGGGAGGGAGGAGAGGAGGAGGGAGAGGGGAAGAGAGGAAGAGGGAGGGAGGAGGGAGGAGAGGAGGAGGAGAGAAGAGGAGGGGAGGGGAGGAGAGGGAGAGAGAGGAGAGAGAGAGGGGAGAGGGAGGGGAGGAGGAGAGGAGAGGAGAGGGAGGGGGAGGGGAGGAGGGAGAGGGAGAGAGAGAGAGAGAGAGAGGAGAGGGGGAGAGAGAGAGGGGGAGAGGGGAGGAGAGGGAGGAAGAGGGGGAGAGAACCAGGGAGAGGAGAGGGGAGGAGGAGAGAGAGGAGGAGGAGAGAGGGGGGGAGGAGAGAGGAGAGGAGAGGAGAGGGGAGGAGAGAGAGAGGAGAGTAAGAGGAGAGGGGAGGATAGAGGAGGAAAGGGTGAGAGAGAGAGGGGAGGAGAGGGATGAGGAGGGGAGGAGAGGAGAGGAGAGGGAGAGAGAGAGAGGGACGGAGAGGAGGGGAGGGAGAGGAGAGAGGGAGGAGAGAGCGAGGGAGGGAGAGAAGAGGAGAAGAGAGAGGAGGAAGAGAGAGAGAGGGGAGGGAGGAGAGGAGAAGGGGGAGGGGAGAGAGAGAGGAGAGGGGGAGAGAGAGAGGAGGAGAGGGAGGAAGGAGAGAAGAGGGAGGGGAGGGAAGAGAGGGCGAGAGGGAGGAGAGAGGGAGAGGGAGGAGGGGAGAGGAGGAGTAGGGGAGGAGGAGGGGAACGAGAGGGAGAGGGAGGGGAGGAGAAGGGGAGGAGAGGGAGGGGAAAAGAGAGAGAGGAGGGAGGGGAGGACGGAGAGGGAAGGAGAGGAGGGAGGAGAGAGAAGAGGGGAGGAGAGAGAGGGAGGAGGGATGGAAGGAGAGGGGGAGAGAGAGAGAGGGAAAGAGGAGGAGAGAGAAGAGGAGGGAGGAGAAAAGGGAGGGAAGAGGAGAGAAGGAGAGGAGATTCGGAGAGAGGGGAGAGAGAAGAGGGGGAGAAGAGGAGGGGAAGGAGGAAGAGAGGGGAAGAGAGAGGGGGAGGAGGGAGAAGGAGGGGAAGAGAGCATGGAGGGAAGGGGAGGAGGGGAAGGGGAGGGAGAAGGAGAGGGGGGGGGAGGGCGAGAGAAGAGAGGAGAGGGGGGCAGAGAGGAGAGAAAGGGAGAGAAGAGAGCTAGGGAAAGGGGGGAGAGGAAGAGAGGGAGAGAGGAGAAGAAAGGACTGAGGAGAGGAGAGGGGGAGGGAGGGGGAAAGAAGAGAAGGAACAGAGAGGTAAGAGAGGAAGAGGAGAGGAGAGGAAAGAGGGGAAAGGAAAGAGGAAAGGAGAGAGGAGAAGAGGAAGAGGAGAGGAAGGGGAGAAAGAGAAAACAGAAGGAAAGCGAAAAGAAAGGAGAGTGAGAGAGAAAGAAAGGGAAGAAGAGGGGAGGACCAGGAGGAAAAGAAAGAGGAGAAGGGAGAGGGGGAGAGGGGAGGAGAGAAGGGAGAGGGGATGGAAGAGGAGAAAGGAGGGAGAGGTTGAAAGTGAGGGGACAGAGGAGGGGAGGGAGGAGAGAAAGGGGAAGGAGGGAAAAGGAGGAAGGGAAGAGAGGGAGAACAGAGAGGAGAGAGGGGGGGAGAGGGGGGGGGAGAGAGGAGGAGAGGGAGAGAGAGGGAGGAGAAGAGGAGGGAGGTCAGAGAGATAGGGAGAGATTGGAGGAGGAGAGAGAAAGAGAGGAATCAGAAGATCTAGGGAAAAAGAAGGGGGGAGGAAAGTAGACAGGAAGGAAGAGGAAAGAGAGAGGGGAGAACAGGAGGGAGATTGAGGGAGAGAAAAAACAGAGAAGAGATAGAGAGGGAGGAGGGGGAGAGGCAGTGGAAGGAAAGAGGGAGAGGAGGAGCAGAGTAAAGAGGGAGAGAGGGGAGAACAGGGGACAAATGGGTTTCTTAGGAAGAGGAAGTCAGGAGTCTGAAAGTGCAAGGGGAAGGGCCGGGTCACAAGAGGACTTACTAGGTGAGGGGCAAGCAAAGGGAGTACATGGAGAGGAGAGGGGAATCAGTAGAGGTGGAGAATTTCGCCATAGAGGATTTGCCTCGGAGAAAAAATGCGTCTAGGGAAGTAGAAGGAGAGGAGAGCAACCGCCAGGAGGCCAGAGGGTCCTTATAGCTCCGGATTCACGGGTCTTCGGAGGAGAAAAGGACCACTACGGGAGGAGTAATGAAGGAGAGAGGGAAGGGGCCTAAACTGCAGAGGTAGGGGAGTCACCCAGAAGAGGGAGACTGAGAACAGCAGGCTCCCAGAAAGTTTACTAGCCCTAGGGTGAGGGGAGGGGGAGAGGGAATTGAGGACTGGGGCTGTAGGGAGGGGACAGAGTCACCGAGAAATATAGGGAGGAGACCGTAAGAATGCCATAAGACAGAGGGAGCAAAAGGATTTGAGTCTAGGAGCAGGGAGGTTCTACTGCAGTTGTACAGGGTCCTTGGTGAGACCACACCTGGAGTATTGCGTACAGTTTTGGTCTCCTAATCTGAGGAAAGACATTCTTGCCATAGAGGATTTGAGTCTAGGAGCAGGGAGGTTCTACTGCAGTTGTACAGGGTCTGGGTGAGACCACACCTGGAGTATTGCGTACAGTTTTGGTCTCCTAATCTGAGGAAAGACATTCTTGCCATAGAGGATTTGAGTCTAGGAGCAGGGAGGTTCTACTGCAGTTGTACAGGGTCTTGGTGAGACCACACCTGGAGTATTGCGTACAGTTTTGCTCTCCTAATCTGAGGAAAGACATTCTTGCCATAGAGGATTTGAGTCTAGGAGCAGGGAGGTTCTACTGCAGTTGTACAGGGTCTTGGTGAGACCACACCTGGAGTATTGCGTACAGTTTTGGTCTCCCTAATCTGAGGAAAGACATTCTTGCCATAGAGGGAGTACAGAGAAGGTTCACCAGACTGATTCCTGGGATGTCAGGACTTTCATATGGAGAAAGACTGGATAGACTCGGCTTGTACTCGCTAGAATTTAGAAGATTGAGGGGGGATCTTATAGAAACGTACAAAATTCTTAAGGGGTTGGACAGGCTAGATGCAGGAAGATTGTTCCCGATGTTGGGGAAGTCCAGAACAAGGGGCCACACACAGTTTAAGGATAAGGGGGAAATCTTTTAGGACTGAGATGAGATGAGAAAAACATTTTTTTCACACACAGAGAGTGGTGAATCTGTGGAATTCTCTGCCACAGAAGGTAGTTGAGGCCACACAATTCATTAGCTATATTTAAGAGGGAGTTAGATGTGGCCCTTGTGGCTAAAAGGATCAGGGGGTATGGAGAGAAGGCAGGTACGGGATACTGAGTTGGATGATCAGCCATGATCATATTGAATGGCGAATGGTGCTGGTGCAGGCTCGAAGGGCCGAATGGCCTCTACTCCTGCACCTATTGTCTATGTTTCTATGAACACTGGCCATAACCGCAGGACAACGAGGACACAGTAAACACTGGACCGTCCCCACCGACACTGACCAGTCCCACCCCCTGCCCCACCCCTCCCCACCCCACGGTCACTACCTGAGGGTACTGAGGGTCTCCTCGTAG
Source organism: Leucoraja erinaceus (assembly GCF_028641065.1). Taxonomy (NCBI): domain Eukaryota; kingdom Metazoa; phylum Chordata; class Chondrichthyes; order Rajiformes; family Rajidae; genus Leucoraja; species Leucoraja erinaceus. The sequence goes on along the minus strand of NW_026576077.1, from coordinate 225,809 downwards.
TTCAGGTCAGCGGGGCTGAGGGCGGCGATCATGGCCGTTCGAGAGTTGCCCCCTGAGTTGGACAGGGGTCAAGAGAATAGGGTTAGAGGTCAGCGGGGGAGGGGAGTGGGGTGAGAGGTGGCAGGGCAGGGGCCAGGCAGAGGTCGCAGGGCAGGGGGCAGAGGCCGGAGACCAGGGGAGACCGGATAGAACTATATCAAATTTTGAGAGGCATAGATAGGGTAGATAGTCAGAACCTTCGTCCCAGAGTGGAAACGTCAAAGGCGTAGAGATACAGCGCGGAAACAGGCCCTTCGGCCCAAACTGTACACTAATTCTATCCTACACTCTAGGGACAACTTACAGAAGTCAATTAGCCTGCAAACCCGCACGTCTTTGGAGTGTGGGAGGAAACCGGAGCACCCGGAGAAAACCCATGTGGTCACAGGGAGAACGTGCAAACTCCGCACAGACAGAGCCTGTAGTCAGGATCGAACCCGGGTCTCTGGCACTGTTCCAAGAATATAGAAGTTGGGAGGTCACATAGGATGGGGGTGAGGTCCCATTTTATTGTTCAGTTCGAGGGCACTGTGTTATAGGAAAGATGTTGTCAAGCTGGAAAGGGTACGGAGAGATTTACGGGGATGTTGCCAGGACTAGAGGGTGTGAGCTACAGGGAGAGGTTGAGTAGGCTGGGTCTCTATTCCATGGAGCGCAGGAGGATGAGGGGGAATCTTATAGAGGTGTATACAATCATGAGAGGATTAGATCAGGGGAGAGTCTCTTGCCCAGAGTCGGGGAATCAAGGACAGAGGTTTAAGGTGAAAGGC
>NW_026576077.1:0-220000 GCF_028641065.1 Leucoraja erinaceus | reverse complement strand
GCGCTGACCTGAGGTACGGGGTCGGGGTTCAGGGTCAGGGGTTGGGAGGTCGCGGCACTGACCTACGTACGAGCTCGGGGTCGGGGTTCAGGGTCGGGGGTCAGGTGTCGGGAGGTCGAGGCGCTGACCTGAGGGACTAGTCCCATCTCGGGGTCGGGGTCGGGCTCGGGGTCGAGCCCAGTTGCTGGGGGTCCCGGGCCCTGTTGACCCACCATGGTGTAGGATTTGCCGGCCCCACTCTGTCCGTACGCCAGGACACTCACGTTGTAGCCGTCCAGCGCGTGCAGCAGCAGCTGGCGGCCCAACTCCTCGTACACACGGCGCTGAGACACAAAGCCCGGCGAACACGACTAGTGGGGGCACAGAGAGAGAGAGGGGGGACGGGGACACACACACACACACAGGGTGAGAGAGGGACACACACACACACACACAGGGTGAGAGAGGGACACACACACACACACACACACACACAGGGTGACAGAGGGAGGGGGACACACACACACACACACACACACACACAGGGTGAGAGAGGGGGGGACAGAGGACACACACACACACAGGGTGAGAGAGGGACACACACACACACACACACACACAGGGTGAGAGAGGGACACACACACACACACACACACACACACACACACACACACACACACACACAGGGTGAGAGAGGGGGGACAGAGGACACACACACACAGGGTGAGAGGGACACACACACACAGGGAGAGAGAGGGACACACACACACACACACACAGGGTGAGAGAGGGGGGACAGAGGACACACACACACAGGGTGAGAGAGAGACACACACACACACAGAGACAGACCGACACACACACACACACACACAGGGTGAGAGAGGGGGAGATACGGGGTGAGAGAGGCTCGGACACAACTCACTCTCCCGCCCCACCCACACGCTCCTGCCCTTGTCCGCTCCCCTCACCTCCACAATTAAATCGCCGCCCACTTGCCCCTCTGCTGAATTCCCTGCCCCCCCCTTCCCCCTTCCGTCTACACCCGTCCCTGTACACATCCGCACTGCCCCTCAAGCCCACTCCCCCCCCCCACTCCACTCCCCCTCTCCCCCTCCACTCCCCCCCCCCCACTCCACTCTCCTCCCCCCCCCACTCCCCCCCCCCCCCCCCCCCCCCCCCCCCCTCTCACCGATCCATGGGACCAGTAGGAATAGTCAAAGGTGAAGGATTTGGGAGATTCCTTTGTCTGTTTGGGGGTTTGTGATAGCTGGGGGGGGGGGGGGGGGGGGGGGGGAGGAGGGACAGAGAGAGAGAGAGAGAGAGTCACCATAAACACATTTAGCACCCCCCCCCCCCAGACTGGTGGGCCCCTCCCCTGGCATAGTAGGAGGCCCTTCAGCCCATCAACTCCTCGCTTGCTGCCCCTGCGTGTCGCATGCAATCCCACTCCCCGTTCTGAGACCGCTCCTCCACATCATGAGTCCGGAAACTTTCCCCCTCCCCCGCACCGTGACCCCTCCCCCGCACCGTGACCCCTCTCACCCCGACCCCCCTCCCCCGCACCGTGACCCCTCACCCCAACCCCCATCCCCCGCACCGTGACCCCTCACCCCAACCCGCACCGTGACCCCTCACCCCAACCCGCACCGTGACCCCTCACCCCAACCCGCACCATGACCCCTCACCCCAACCCCCTCCCCGGCACCGTGACCCCTCACCCCAACCCGCACCGTGACCCCTCTCCCCCCCCCCCCCCCCCCCCCGCTGCCACTCACTGGTGCAGGCCCGGACATGTTCACGATGCACGAGGCGTTGAGACGAAGTTCCCGCTCGGTGAACGGCCTCACCCTGGCGGCCACCGTCACCCACGCCCCCGACATCCTCTCCCCCCGCGGTCCAGCGGCCCGGCCCGGCCCCCCCCCACACACACACACACACTGGGGGGGGGGGGGGGCAAGGGGACACAGGCAACAGGTTATACAGGAACACACCCCCGACCCCACCGTTACTGTACCCAGTGTTACACACACACACACACACACACACACACACACACACACACTGGGGGGGGGGGGGGGGGGGAAGGGGACACAGGCAACAAGTTATACAGGAACAGACCCAACCCCCCACCTGTAATGTACCCAGTGTTACACACACACACACACACACACACACACACACACACACACACACACCACACACACACACACTGGGGGGGGGGGCAAGGGGACACAGGCAACAGGTTATACAGGAACACACACACCACACACCCACACCGTTACTGTACCCAGTGTTACACACACACACACACACACACACACACACACACACACACACACACTGTACACACACACTTACACACAGACACACACACACACACACACACTGGGGGGGGGGGGGGTTACACCCGTACTGTACCTAGTGTCACAGGCACCAACACCACCGTTACTGTACCCAGTGTTACACACACACACACACACACACACACACACCTGTACTGTACCCAGTGTTACACACACACACACACACACACCTGTACTGTACCCAGTGTTACACACACACACACACTACACACACACACACACACCTGTACTGTACCCAGTGTTACACACACACACACACACACACCTGTACTGTACCCAGTGTTACACACACACCTGTACTGTACCCAGTTGTAACACACACACACACACACATACTGTACTGTACCCAGTGTTACACACACACACACACCTGTACTGTACCCAGTGTTACACACACACACACCCACCTGTACTGTACCCAGTGTTACACACACACACACACTACTGTACCCAGTGTTACACACACACACACACTACTGTACCCAGTGTTACACACACACACACACACACACACACACACCTATACTGTACCCAGTGTTACACACACACACACCCCCATCCCCACCGTTACTGTACCCCAATGTTACACACACACACAGATCCCCACAAAGGGTGGTGGGTGTATGGAACGAGCTGCTGGAGGAGGCAGTTGAGGCCGGGACCATCACAACATCAAAGAAACAGTTAGACAGGTACATGGATAGGACAGGTTTGGAGGGATATGGACCAAACGCAGGCAGGTGGGGCTAGTGTAGCTGGGGCATGTTGGGCTGGTGTGGGCAAGTTGGGCTGAAGGGCCTGTTTCCACACTGTATCACTCTGTGACTAGTGTAGCTGGGACATGTTGGGGTCTTGACCTGAAACACTGACTGTGACTAGTGTAGCTGGGACATGTTGGCCGGTGTGGGCAAGTTGGGCTGAAGGGCCTGTTTCCGCACTGTGTCTCTCTGTGACTAGTGTAGCTGGGGCATGTTGGGCCAGTGTGGGCAAGTTGGGCTGAAGGGCCTGTTTCTGTGACTCAGTGACTAGTGTAGCTGGGACATGTTGGCCGGTGTGGGCAAGTTGGGCTGAAGGGCCTGTTTCCACACTGTGTCTCTCTGTGACTAGTGTAGCTGGGGCATGTTGGGCCAGTGTGGGCAAGTTGGGCTGAAGGGCCTGTTTCCACACTGTGTCACTCTGTGACTCCTCAATGATTTTTTCTCCTGTTTTTATAGTGAAGACAGGGAGGATCTAGGCAGTCACTGGAAGTGTCCCGAGAACAGTCAGTATTACCGTTGCAGAGGTGCTGAAGATCCTAGCATGTATTAGGAGATTGAGGGGGGGATCTTATAGAAACTTACAAAATTCTTAAGGGGTTGGACAGGCTAGATGCAGGAAGATTGTTCCCGATGTTGGGGAAGTCCAGGACAAGGGGTCACAGCTTAAGGATAAGGGGGAAATCCTTTAAAACCGAGATGAGAAGAACTTTTTTCACACAGAGAGTGGTGAATCTCTGGAACTCTCTGCCACAGAGGGTAGTCGAGGCCACAGTTCATTGGCTATATTTAAGAGGGAGTTAGATGTGGCCCTTCTGGCTAAGGGGATTTCGTTGTCTCTGTAATGCATTTCGTTGTCTCTGTACTGTACACTGACAATGACAATTAAAATTGAATCTGAATCTGAATCAGGGGGTATGGAGAGAAGGCAGGTACAAGATACTGAGTTGGATGATCAGCCATGATCATATTGAATGGCGAATGGTGCAGGCTCGAAGGGCCGAATGGCCTCTACTCCTGCACCTAATTTCTATGTTTCTATGTATGAAGTTATAAAAATCTCCCAGACCTGGTCAGATATATCCGAGGACACTGGAGAGGAATTTACAGGAGTGTCTGGTTCCCTCCTCCTTCTACACCAAGTCCCTCCCTGCTCCTTGAACCGTAGGAGATGCAACACTTAGTCACGGTATCACTCTCTGACCCGTCCCCACCGGTACTGTACCCCCAGCCCTCACCCCCCTCTCACTCCTCGTCCCCTCCCCCACCTCCCGCTCACCAGCTCCGTCACCGGCTCCTGTGACCTTCCTGTATTCCGGTTCCCTGGTGCCGGGTTAGGGCCGGGTTAGGGCCGGGTTAGGGCCGGGCAGGGCCGGGTTAGGGCCGGGCAGGGCCGGGCAGGGCCGGGACGGGACGGGGGCACCTTCCAGACTCTCCCAGCGGCGAACAAACCTTGATCCAAACTTTTCCCTTTCCCAAAGTTGATCCAAACTTTTCTAAAGTTTCAGGAAACTTTCCCAAAGTTTGGGGAAAGTTCCCCGACGCCCCCCCAAGTGTTGCGGGGCCCGGGCCCGGGGTGCAAGGTGGGCCCGGGCCCTAGGGAGGGAGGGAGGGTGGATGGGGTGGGGAGGGGGGATCGCGGCTCCGCGCTGCCCGGCGCTGGCGGTCACCGGCCGGTCGCCATTCCCTCGCTGACGTCCGGAGCGGCCGGGGAGGGGCCGCCTTAAAGGCACCGCGTCCACGGTGATATCCCCCCCCCACACACACACACACACACACACACACACCCCACCACACCCACCCCACACACACACACCCCCCCCCCCACACACACACACACACACACCCCCCCACACACACACACACACACACACACACACACACCCACCCCCCCCCCCACCACATCCACCCGGGGGTCCTGGACTCATCGACCCCCCCCTCCCAGTTCCTGCCCCTACCCCATCACCCCCCCCCCCCCCCCGCTTTGCTGATCCTGTCCCTCCCTCTGTAACATGAGCCCTCACAAACACTGCCAAGCCCCCCCCCCCCACCCCAACACCCACCATCCCTCACCCCGATAAATATAATTGCGCTACTGAGGTGCTCCCATGCTGATTGTTATCGAGTCTGACACATTTCCATCGTTACGAACAGACTGTGGATGAGGAAACATAGAAACATAGAAATTAGGTGCAGGAGTAGGCCATTCGGCCCTTCAAGCCTGCACCGCCATTTAATATGATCATGGCTGATCATCCAACTCAGTATCCCGTACCTGCCTTCTCTCCATACCCTCTGATCCCCTTAGCCACAAGGGCCACATCTAACTCCCTCTTAAATATAGCCAATGAACTGGCCTCAACTACCCTCTGTGACAAAGAGTTCCAGAGATTCACCACTCTCTGCGTGAAAAAAGTTCTTCTCATCTCGGTTTTAAAGGATTTCCCCCTTATCCTTAAGCTGTGACCTCTTGTCCTGGACTTCCCTAACATCGGGAAGTCGAGGATCCAATTGCAGAGGGATGCGCAGAGACCCAGTTCTGCCAGTTTGGTAACCAGCTTGGAGGGGATGATTATATTAAATGCCGAGATGTAATCAATGAATAACAGCCTGACATGTGTGTTTTTGTTGTCCAAGTGGTCCACAGCGAGATCTGATCCACCATTGATCTGTTGTGGCGGTAAGCGAACTGCAGTGGGTCCAGAGTCAATGGTTGAAAGGGTCAAGAGCTTCAAATTCCTGGGCGTGCACATCTCTGAAGATCTTTCCTGGTCCGAGAACACTAACGCAATTATCAAAAAAGCTCATCAGCGCCTCTACTTCCTGAGAAGATTACGGAGAGTCGGTTTGTCAAGGAAGACTCTCTCTAACGTCTACAGTTGCACAGTAGAGAGCATGCTGACTGGTGCATCGTGGCTTGGTTCAGCAACTTGAGCGCCCAGGAGAGGAAGAGACTACAAAAAGTAGTAAACACTGCCCAGTCCATCATCGGCTCTGACCTCCCCTCCACCCCCCCCGCAAACGCTGTTGGGGAAACAGACCCAACGGGTCTGCACTTGGTCTAGTATATATATAGAACACAAATCAGTCCGCCTGCCTGCAGTACGGATGGCTGCCTGCCTTTCGATTCTTTCCCGCCGTGCGATGAAACAATGCCCGATGCTCGCGGACGTCCAATTGGAATGGATCCATTTGCATCTACGGCTCCCGGCCGCGTTTCTTCCTTTGATGCTCCGCAACTCCGAAACCGGACGCAGGATCGCCGACGTCTTTTCCATTTCGGTAGAGATTTCGCTTTTCTTTCTAAGTATCCGCTCCTCGTTACATTTCGTCGTGTTAAAGTACACTTTTTTTATCAAATCCTTCACCCCCCCCCCCCCCCCACCACCTCAATATTTCACAAAGAAACTGGTTTCACATCCACACAAGCAGCTCCCTGTGAACGTTCCATCGTGTGATGTCACAATGCCCGATGCTCAAATACATCGTTGCCATAGAGAACGCTCAGCGATTATTCAAATTCTTCACTAACTGTCATTTCTGATTTTGCTTGTGAAGTGAAAAGTCCTGAATTGCATTTGTCTGATGCAGGAAGATTGTTCCAGATGTTGGGGAAGTCCAGGACACGCGGGACACAGTTTAAGGATAAAGGGGAAATCCTTTAGTACTGAGATGAGGGAAACATTTTTCACACAGATAGTGGTGAGTCTCTGGAACTCTCTGCCACAGAAGGTAGTGGAGGCCGGTTCATTGGCTATATTTAAGAGGGAGTTAGATGTGGCCCTTGTGGCTAAAGGGATCAGGGGTTATGGAGAGGGGGGGAGCTGTGAGGAGGATGCTAGGAGACTGCAAGGTGACTTGGATAGGCTGGGTGAGTGGGCAAATGTTTGGCAGATGCAGTATAATGTGATAAATGTGATGTTATCCATTTTGGTGGCAAAAACGGGAAAGCAGACTATTATCTAAATGGTGGCCGATTGGGAAAGGGGGAGATGCAGTGAGACCTGGGTGTCATGGTACACCAGTCATTGAAGGTAGGCATGCAGGTGCAGCAGGCAGTAAAGAAAGCGAATGGTATGTTAGCTTTCATTGCAAAAGGATTTGAGTATTGGAGCAGGGAGGTTCTACTGCAGCTGTACAGGGTCTTGGTGAGACCACACCTGGAGTATTGCGTACAGTTTTGGTCTCCAAATCTGAGGAAGGACATTATTGCCATAGAGGGAGTGCAGAGACGGTTCACCAGACTGATTCCTGGGATGTCAGGACTGTCTTATGAAGAAAGACTGGATAGACTTGGTTTAAACTCTCTAGAATTTAGGAGATTGAGAGGGGATCTTATAGAAACTTACAAAATTCTTAAGGGGTTGGACAGGCTAGATGCAGGAAGATTGCTCCCGATGTTAGGGAAGTCCAGGACAACGGGTCACAGCTTAAGGATAAAGGGGAAATCCTTTAAAACCGAGATGAGAAGAACTTTTTTCACACAGAGAGTGGTGAATCTCTGGAACTCTCTGCCACAGAGGGTAGTTGAGGCCAGTTCATTGGCTATATTTAAGAGGGAGTTAGATGTGGCCCTTGTGGCTAAAGGGGATTAGGGGGTATGGAGAGAAGGCAGGTATGGGATACTGAGTTGGATGATCAGCCATGATCATATTGAATGGCGGTGCAGGCTCGAAGGGCCGAATGGCCTACTCTTGCGCCTATTGTCTATGCTTCTATTTTTCTAATCTCATACCCCTGTTATCTGTTATTTGCACTTTATCAGTTTATTTATTCATGTGTGTATATATTTATATTATGGTATATGGACACACTGATCTGTTTTGTTGTAAATGCCTACTATGTTCTGTGTGCTGAAGCAAAGCAAGAATTTCATTGTCCTATACAGGGACATATGACAATAAACTCACTTGAACTTGAACTGGAACTCGAACTGGACTCACCCATTACTGGAAACAACCTTTTCATCGCCTGTCCATCTAGGAACCCCACGCCCTTGCTTTCCTTTCCAGAGCCTCAATTTATCTTGTCATGCACAATCTCATACCCCCACCTGTCTAACCCCTCAATCTAATAGAAACATGCCTTGAACCTTCTCTATCAAACTTTTAAAATGGTGCGACATTCTGCATCTCTCTTTGCTCATAAACAACCTGCTCCAATTAACCGTTGCAGGTTCCTGCCTAACACCATTAAAACACTGTATCTCCTATTCTGCTTGGGTTGTCTGTAGCCCAATGGAGTAAACTTTAGATTCTCCAGTTTTCAGTAATCTGTACCCCCTGGTAGACACAAAATGCTGGAGTAACTCAGTGTGTCCGGCAGCATCTCTGGAGAGAAGGAATGGGTGAAGTTTCGGGTGGAGACCCTTCTTCAGACACCATTTTGTGTCTACCTTCGATTTAAACCAGCATCTGTAGTTCTTCCCTACGCAATCTATACCCCCTGATCCTTTCTCTCGTGATCCCCGCAGGTTCTCTCACCACCTCCTTTATCCAAACCTACAGTTGTCCATTCCCCAGTTTCTTACCTTTCCCCACCAGCCTCCATCTGCCCTTCACCCACTTACTGAACCCACCTGTACTATCCCCTTCCCCTCTTGTTCCCTCTGACTCCACCACTCACTCTCTGCTTCAGCAGGGTGACGCAATGCTGCAAGTGCAACCTCACTAGTGGCTTGTACATCATGAAACATAATATCCCAAATGTTATACTTTGGCCATCTCCTGTGGCTCCACATGTGAATGGCTGCTCTGCCTGGAATGTTGTGAATCTGTGTTGTTCCATGCCACAGAAGGCAGGAGAGGCCGATTCCCTGGATGCTGTCAACTGAGAGTTAGATAGAGGTCTTTAAGATAGCGGAGGCAGGGGATTTGGGGAGAAGGCAGGAACGGGGTACTGATTGTGGATGATCAGCCATGATCGCAGTGAATGGCGCTGCTGGCTCAAAGGGCCGAATGGCCTACTCCTATACCTTTTGTCTATTGAGACCCCTATCCCCACACTCTCACTGTGGGATGACCCCTGACACACAGCGTCACCATACGGTGATGACTCTGTGGTTAAATGTTTCCCCTCAGGTTCCTCTCTCACCTTAAACCAATGTCGTCAGGTTTGTGATCCCCCTATCCTGAGTAAAAGACTGTGCATTCAGATTCAGATTCAGATTCAGATTCAGATTCAGATTCAATTTTAATTGTCATTGTCAGTGTACAGTACAGAGACAACAAAATGCATTTAGCATCTCCCTGGAAGAGCGACATAGCAAACGATTTGAATAAATAATAATACGTGTCCGGGGGGGGTGGTGATTGGCAGTCACCGAGGTACGTTGTTGAGTAGAGTAACAGCCGCCGGAAAGAAGCTGTTCCTCGACCTGCTGGTTCGGCAACGGAGAGACCTGTAGCGCCTCCCGGATGGTAGGAGGGTAAACAGTCCATGGTTGGGGTGAGAGCAGTCCTTGGCGATGCTGAGCGCCCTTCACAGACAACGCTTGCTTTGGACAGACTCAATGGAGGGGAGCGAGGAACCGGTGATGCGTTGGGCAATTTTCACCACCCTCTGCAATGCCTTCCGGTCGGAGACAGAGCAGTTGCCGTACCATACTGTGATGCAGTTGGTAAGGATGCTCTCGATGGTGCAGCGGTAGAAGTTCACCAGGATCTGAGGAGACAGATGGACCTTCTTCAGTCCCCTCAGGAAGAAGAGACGCTGATGAGCCTTCTTGATCAGAGTAGAGGTATTGTGGGTCCAAGAGAGGTCATCGGAGATGTTGACTCCCAGGAACCTGAAGCTAGAAACACGTTCCACCTCCGTCCCGTTAATGTGGATGGGGGTGTGCGTGCCGCCCCTAGACTTCCTGAAGTCTACAATGAGCTCCTTGGTCTTCTTGGAGTTAAGGGCCAGGTTGTTGTCAGCGCACCATGCTGCTAAGTGCTGGACCTCCTCCCTGTAGGCCAGCTCATCGTTGTTGCTGATGAGGCCAATCACCGTTGTATCATCTGCATACTTGATCATGGTGTTAGTACCATGTACAGGTGTGCAGTCATAGGTGAAGAGGGAGTAGAGGATCACCCAATCTATTCGCCTCGTGCTCTTATACACCTCTAAGATCAGCGCACAGCCTCCTGCTCTCCAAGGAATGAGGTCCCAGCCTGTCCAACCTCTCCAATAGTTCAGGCACTCAACCCTGGCAACATCCTCGTAAATCTACCCCTTAATAACATCTTTCCTGTAGCAGGGTGACACAATGCTCCAATGCAGCCTCACCAATATCTTATGCATCATGTAACATAACATCCCACTGTAATACATTGGCCATCTCCTGTAGCTACACATGTGAATGGCTGCTCTGCCCTATTCTCCCCAAGTTAGCCCTTTCCCCCTCAATACACTGTTAAAATCTCTGAAATCTCATCCATCGGAGCTATCTCTTTCCCCCTTTTTGCCGTCCTTATTCGTTCTTCAGTATGCTCCTCAATTCCCTCAACTCCTCCAGCTGTCTGTACCATAAGACATGGGCGCAGAATTAGGCCATTCACCCGACGCGTGTACTCTGCATTCCAATCATGGCTGATCTATCCTCCTCTCTCAATCCCATTCTCCTACCTTTGCCCCATAACCTTTGACACCCTTCCTAATCAATAACGTATTAATCTCCACTTTAAAAATACCCAATGTCGTCGTCCACAGCCGTGCGTGGCAATGAATTCCAGATTCACCGACCTCTGGCAAATTAAATTCTTCCTCATCTCCATTCTAAAAGCAAGTATTTTTATTCTGCATCTGTACTTTCTGGTTCTCGACTCGCCCATTACTGGAAACAACCTTTTCATCGCCTGTCCATCTAGGAACCCCACGCCCTTGCTTTCCTTTCCAGAGCCTCAATTTATCTTGTCATGCACAATCTCATACCCCCACCTGTCTAACCGATCAATCTAATAGAAACATGCCTTGAACCTTCTCTATCAAACTTTTAAAATGGTGCGACATTCTGCATCTCTCTTTGCTCATAAACAACCTGCTCCAATTAACTGTTGCAGGTTCCTGCCTAACACCATTAAAACACTGTATCTCCTATTCTGCTTGGGTTGTCTGTAGCCCAATGGAGTAAACTTTAGATTCTCCAGTTTTCAGTAATCTGTACCCCCTGGTAGACACAAAATGCTGGAGTAACTCAGTGTGTCCGGCAGCATCTCTGGAGAGAAGGAATGGGTGAAGTTTCGGGTGGAGACCCTTCTTCAGACACCATTTTGTGTCTACCTTCGATTTAAACCAGCATCTGTAGTTCTTCCCTACGCAATCTATACCCCCTGATCCTTTCTCTCGTGATCCCCGCAGGTTCTCTCACCACCTCCTTTATCCAAACCTACAGTTGTCCATTCCCCAGTTTCTTACCTTTCCCCACCAGCCTCCATCTGCCCTTCACCCACTTACTGAACCCACCTGTACTATCCCCTTCCCCTCTTGTTCCCTCTGACTCCACCACTCACTCTCTGCTTCAGCAGGGTGACGCAATGCTGCAAGTGCAACCTCACTAGTGGCTTGTACATCATGAAACATAATATCCCAAATGTTATACTTTGGCCATCTCCTGTGGCTCCACATGTGAATGGCTGCTCTGCCTGGAATGTTGTGAATCTGTGTTGTTCCATGCCACAGAAGGCAGGAGAGGCCGATTCCCTGGATGCTGTCAACTGAGAGTTAGATAGAGGTCTTTAAGATAGCGGAGGCAGGGGATTTGGGGAGAAGGCAGGAACGGGGTACTGATTGTGGATGATCAGCCATGATCGCAGTGAATGGCGCTGCTGGCTCAAAGGGCCGAATGGCCTACTCCTATACCTTTTGTCTATTGAGACCCCTATCCCCACACTCTCACTGTGGGATGACCCCTGACACACAGCGTCACCATACGGTGATGACTCTGTGGTTAAATGTTTCCCCTCAGGTTCCTCTCTCACCTTAAACCAATGTCGTCAGGTTTGTGATCCCCCTATCCTGAGTAAAAGACTGTGCATTCAGATTCAGATTCAGATTCAGATTCAGATTCAATTTTAATTGTCATTGTCAGTGTACAGTACAGAGACAACAAAATGCATTTAGCATCTCCCTGGAAGAGCGACATAGCAAACGATTTGAATAAATAATAATAAGTGTCCGGGGGGGGTGGTGATTGGCAGTCACCGAGGTACGTTGTTGAGTAGAGTAACAGCCGCCGGAAAGAAGCTGTTCCTCGACCTGCTGGTTCGGCAACGGAGAGACCTGTAGCGCCTCCCGGATGGTAGGAGGGTAAACAGTCCATGGTTGGGGTGAGAGCAGTCCTTGGCGATGCTGAGCGCCCTTCACAGACAACGCTTGCTTTGGACAGACTCAATGGAGGGGAGCGAGGAACCGGTGATGCGTTGGGCAATTTTCACCACCCTCTGCAATGCCTTCCGGTCGGAGACAGAGCAGTTGCCGTACCATACTGTGATGCAGTTGGTAAGGATGCTCTCGATGGTGCAGCGGTAGAAGTTCACCAGGATCTGAGGAGACAGATGGACCTTCTTCAGTCCCCTCAGGAAGAAGAGACGCTGATGAGCCTTCTTGATCAGAGTAGAGGTATTGTGGGTCCAAGAGAGGTCATCGGAGATGTTGACTCCCAGGAACCTGAAGCTAGAAACACGTTCCACCTCCGTCCCGTTAATGTGGATGGGGGTGTGCGTGCCGCCCCTAGACTTCCTGAAGTCTACAATGAGCTCCTTGGTCTTCTTGGAGTTAAGGGCCAGGTTGTTGTCAGCGCACCATGCTGCTAAGTGCTGGACCTCCTCCCTGTAGGCCAGCTCATCGTTGTTGCTGATGAGGCCAATCACCGTTGTATCATCTGCATACTTGATCATGGTGTTAGTACCATGTACAGGTGTGCAGTCATAGGTGAAGAGGGAGTAGAGGATCACCCAATCTATTCGCCTCGTGCTCTTATACACCTCTAAGATCAGCGCACAGCCTCCTGCTCTCCAAGGAATGAGGTCCCAGCCTGTCCAACCTCTCCAATAGTTCAGGCACTCAACCCTGGCAACATCCTCGTAAATCTACCCCTTAATAACATCTTTCCTGTAGCAGGGTGACACAATGCTCCAATGCAGCCTCACCAATATCTTATGCATCATGTAACATAACATCCCACTGTAATACATTGGCCATCTCCTGTAGCTACACATGTGAATGGCTGCTCTGCCCTATTCTCCCCAAGTTAGCCCTTTCCCCCTCAATACACTGTTAAAATCTCTGAAATCTCATCCATCGGAGCTATCTCTTTCCCCCTTTTTGCCGTCCTTATTCGTTCTTCAGTATGCTCCTCAATTCCCTCAACTCCTCTAGCTGTCTGTACCATAAGACATGGGCGCAGAATTAGGCCATTCACCCGACGCGTGTACTCTGCATTCCAATCATGGCTGATCTATCCTCCTCTCTCAATCCCATTCTCCTACCTTTGCCCCATAACCTTTGACACCCTTCCTAATCAATAACGTATTAATCTCCACTTTAAAAATACCCAATGTCGTCGTCCACAGCCGTGCGTGGCAATGAATTCCAGATTCACCGACCTCTGGCAAATTAAATTCTTCCTCATCTCCATTCTAAAAGCAAGTATTTTTATTCTGCATCTGTACTTTCTGGTTCTCGACTCGCCCATTACTGGAAACAACCTTTTCATCGCCTGTCCATCTAGGAACCCCACGCCCTTGCTTTCCTTTCCAGAGTCTCAATTTATCTTGTCATGCACAATCTCATACCCCCACCTGTCTAACCGATCAATCTAATAGAAACATGCCTTGAACCTTCTCTATCAAACTTTTAAAATGGTGCGACATTCTGCATCTCTCTTTGCTCATAAACAACCTGCTCCAATTAACCGTTGCAGGTTCCTGCCTAACACCATTAAAACACTGTATCTCCTATTCTGCTTGGGTTGTCTGTAGCCCAATGGAGTAAACTTTAGATTCTCCAGTTTTCAGTAATCTGTACCCCCTGGTAGACACAAAATGCTGGAGTAACTCAGTGTGTCCGGCAGCATCTCTGGAGAGAAGGAATGGGTGAAGTTTCGGGTGGAGACCCTTCTTCAGACACCATTTTGTGTCTACCTTCGATTTAAACCAGCATCTGTAGTTCTTCCCTACGCAATCTATACCCCCTGATCCTTTCTCTCGTGATCCCCGCAGGTTCTCTCACCACCTCCTTTATCCAAACCTACAGTTGTCCATTCCCCAGTTTCTTACCTTTCCCCACCAGCCTCCATCTGCCCTTCACCCACTTACTGAACCCACCTGTACTATCCCCTTCCCCTCTTGTTCCCTCTGACTCCACCACTCACTCTCTGCTTCAGCAGGGTGACGCAATGCTGCAAGTGCAACCTCACCAGTGGCTTGTACATCATGAAACATAATATCCCAAATGTTATACTTTGGCCATCTCCTGTGGCTCCACATGTGAATGGCTGCTCTGCCTGGAATGTTGCACCAGGGGTGGTGGTAAGGCAGATATGACAGTGGCGTTTAAGTGGCTTTTGCATAGGCTCATGGATATACATGGAGTGTTCGGGATGGATCATGTACAGCCACACATACACATGTAAATGCAACTGGATGTTTGTCATTTTACTGCTTGTACCTGGTCTTTCAGGAAGCCTTTGATCAAGTCCCACATAGGAGAACAGTGGGCAAAATTACACATGGTATTGCGGGTAGGGTACAGACATGGATAGAAAATTGGTCGGTAGACAGGAAACATAGAGTAGGGATTAACAGGTCCCTTTCAGAGTGGCAGCCAGTGACCAGTGAGGTACCACAAGGCTCGGTGCTGGGACTGCAGCTATTTGCAATACACATTAATGATTTAGCTGAAGGGATTAAAAGTAACGTTAGCAAATTTGCAGATGACACAAAGCTGGGCGGCATTGTGAGGAGAATGCAGGGTGACTTGGACAGGTTGGGTGAGTGGGCAGATACATGGCAGACGCAGTGTATTGTGGATAAATCTGAGAATATCCACCTTGGTGGCAAGTACAGAAAGTTAGATTATTATGTGAATGGTGTCAAGTTAGGAAAAGGGGAAGTACAACGGGATCTGGGGGTCCTTGTTCATCAGTCAATGAAAGTAAGCATGCAGCCACAGCAGGCAGTGAAGAAAGCTAATGGCATGTTGGCCTTCATCACAAGAGGAGTTGAGTTTTGGAGCAAAGAGGTCCTTCTGCAGTTGTACAGGACCCCGGTGAGACCACACCTGGAGTATTGTGTGCAGTTTTGGTCTCCAAATTTGAGGAAGGACAATCTTGATATTGAGGGAGCCCAGCGTAGGTTCACGATTGGGATTGTAAACACTGGAGTTTAGAAGGATGAGAGGGGATCTTATTGAAACATATAAGATTATTTAAGGGGTTGGACACGCTAGAGGCAGGAAACTTGTTCCCGATGTTGGGGGAGTCCAGAACCAGGGGCCACAGTTTAAGAATAAGTGGTAGGCTATTTAGTTCCAGTGTTTCTGTTTTGAAGGAAATTACCCAAAATTTGGGACATTCTGGTTGCCTTCGGGTTACTAGTGGCCACATCTTCCCATCTCCTCCCCTTTGTGTTTTCCGCAGCGACCGTTCCCTCCGTAACTCCCTGGTCAATTCATCCCTTCCCACCCAAACTACTCTCCCCTGGCACTTTCCCCTGCAACAGCAAGAAATTCTACAGTTGTCCCTTTACCTCCCCCCCTCGACTCCATCCAAGGAACCCGACAGCCTTTCAAGGTGTTCACCTGCACCTCCTCCAACCTCATCTACTGCATCCGCTGTTCTAGGTGTCAACATCTGTACATTGGCGAGACCAAGTGCAGCGAGACCTGGGTGTCATGGTACACCAGTCATTGAAGGTAGGCATGCAGGTGCAGCAGGCAGTAAAGAAAGCAAATGGTATGTTAGCTTTCATTGCAAAAGGATTTGAGTATAGGAGCAGGGAGGTTCTACTGCAGTTGTACAGGGTCTTGGTGAGACCACACCTGGAGTATTGCGTACAGTTTTGGTCTCCAAATCTGAGGAAGGACATTATTGCCATAGAGGGAGTACAGAGACGGTTCACCGGACTGATTGCTGGGATGTCAGGACTGTCTTATGAAGAAAGACTGGATAGACTTGGTTTATACTCTCTAGAATTTAGGAGATTGAGAGGGGATCTTATAGAAACTTACAAAATTCCTAAGGGGTTGGACAGGCTAGATGCAGGAAGATTGTTCCCGATGTTAGGGAAGTCCAGGACAAGGGGTCACAGCTTAAGGATAAGGGGGAAATCTTTTAAAACCGAGATGAGAAGAACTTTTTTCACACAGAGAGTGGTGAATCTCTGGAACTCTCTGCCACAGAGGGTAGTTGAGGCCAGTTTATTGGCTATATTTAAGAGGGAGTTAGATGTGGCCTTTGTGGCTAAAGGGATCAGGGGGTATGGAGAGAAGGCAGGTACGGGATACTGAGTTGGATGATCAGCCATGATCATATTGAATGGCGGTGCAGGCTCGAAGGGACGAATGGCCTACTCCTGCACCTAATTTCTATGTTTCTATGTTTCTAAGTGCAGGCTCCATTGTCAGTGTGAGGCCCAGCGCAAGTTGTAGGAACAGCACCTCATATTTCACTTGGGTAGTTTACACCCCAGCATTATGAACATTGATTTCTCTAATTGTAGATAGCCCTTGCTTTCTCCCTCCTCCCCCCCCCACCCCCACCCCCACCCCCCAACATCAGGCTGAAGAAGGGTCTCGACCCGAAACGTCGCCTATTCCTTCTCTCCATAGATGCTGCCTCACCCGCTGAGTTTCTCCAGCATTTTTTGTCTACTTTAACCTAAACCTCCATGTCAGAGGACAGGAAGACTTTGGGCACAGCTGCCATTCATTGAGGAGGGGCTGTGGAGACTATCTCTATCCAAACACTCATGGCTTGCTCCTTAATCTGATCTGTACTTGCCTTTGATTAGCTAGGAGTAAAGCTATAAATACTCAATTCCCTGTCACCCACATCCATTGTATATTGTGTAAGGTTAGGTTGGGTTAGATCTTGCCTGGCAACTTATAAAGGCACACCTGCTGTGGCAGCTTCCTTGGAATTTGCCGTTACATCTCCAGCCTCTGCCAATTAGATAAACAGTTCGCCACCCAACAAAATCCCTCGTAAATACAGTGTGTGGAGAGCATTAAACATTCAGACAACAGCATCTGAAGTGAGTCGAACATGAAGGTCAAGTACCAGGTCACTATCGGCACTGGCAAAGTGTTCGGCGCTGGGACAAATGATCAAATATCCGTGATGTTAGTGGGGTCACTTGGCAGCTCCGAGGAGGTTCGCATCGGGAACTTGTTCCCTCTTACCCCATCGAAGGTGAGTACCTCACTATTTGGAGTATTGTGTGCAGTTCTGGTTGCACCATTACAGGCAGATTGGGGAGGGCTTTGGAGAGGGTGCAGACAAGGTTTACCAGAATGATGCTTGGATTCGAGGTTTCAGCTACGGGGAGACGGTGGGGAGATGGATTGTTTTCTTTGGAATGTTGGAGGTTACGGGGACGGCTGTGAGATGTATATCAAATGGTGAGAGGCATAGATAAGGTAGACAGAACCCTTTTCCCAGCATGGAATGTCCAACACTAGAGTGCACAGCTAAGAGGTGAGAGGGAGAATGTTTTTAGGGGAGTGAGGGTGGAGATGGGGGGTGTGGGGTGAGTGAGGGTGGAGGTGGGGGGGGGGGTATTGGGGCGGTGAGGGTGGGGATGGAGATGGGGTGTGTGAGGGCAATGCAGGGGTGAGGGTGGGAGTGGAGATGGGGTGTGGGAGGGTAATGCAGGGGGGGAGTGAGGGTGGGGGTGGGGGGGGGTATTGGGGCGGGGAGGGTGGGAGTGGAGATGGGGTGTGTGAGGGTAATGCAGGGGTGAGGGTGGGGATGGAGATGGGGTGTGTGAGGGTAATGCAGGGGTGAGGGTGGGAATGGGAAGGTGAGGATGAGATGGTTGGGGATTGGGGTGTCTGAGTGAGGCTGGGGTTGACAGTGGGGGTGGGGTATTGATGGCTCCGCTTTGCGATGGTCTGAGAGCGGTGGCGTTTTCCCATTTGTGACACAGTCCTACACCATGACACTGAAGACCAAGTCTGACCTTGGAGGCCTCCTGCTAGTGAAACTCTTCAAGAAGTTTGGATTGTTTGAGGATGACTGGTACTGCGGTTGTGTGAGTGTGAAAACCCCAAATGAACTGATCTACAACTTCCCCTGCTACAGCTGGATGACTGATTCCACCCCAATGGTGATCATTGAAGGAGCTGGTACGATGTCTTAACATATCCTATAATAGAATAGAATAGAATAGAATAGTTTCTTTATTGTCATTGTAACATGAACCATGTACAACGAAATTTAAAATGTCAGCCAGTCAGTGCAGCATTCAAACATTTCTAAAAGCTAACGATACATACACGGCAAGATAATAAAGATAAACAACTAAATAAATATCACGGACAAAGCACGCATACACACCCAACCCTCCATCCTTCTGTCGATTTCACAGTTACCACAGTCCCTTAGTCTGTATCGCCCCTGCGTTCCTTGGCGGCTACATTTAGTGCTTTTATAGCAGTGGGGTAAAAACTGTTTTTTAGTCTGTTCGTCCTTGTCCTTGGAGATCTGTACCGTCTGCCTGACGGCAACAGTTCAAACAGGGAGTGTCCGGGGTGGGAAATGTCCTTTATTATACTCTGGGATTTTTTGGTGCAGCGGCAACTGTGTAAGTCCTCCAAGGTAAGGAGAGGGCAGCCGACAATCCTCTGGGCGTTGTCAATGGCCCTCTGGAGCGCTTTCCTCTGAGCCGCTGTGCAGCTGGTGTACCACACGCATACACAGTATGTTAGTATGCTCTCAATGGAGCACCGATAAAAGGACAGCAGCAGTCTCTGAGTGATGTTATTCTTCCTGAGCACCCTCAGGAAGTGCAGTCTCTGCTGGACCTTTTTCAGCAGCGCAGTGGTGTTCACGCTCCACGTCAGGTCCTCCTCAATATGGATTCCCAGGAAGCGGAAATCCGCCACCCTCTCTACACAGTCCCCTCTGATAGTCAATGGTACCATGTTCGTTTTGTTCTTCCTGAAGTCTATTATTACTTCCTTTGTCTTTAAGGTGTTGAGGAGCAGGTTATTTTCTTCACACCACACTGTCAGCTGCTCCACCTCATCCCGGTAGGCGTACTCGTCCCCCCCGGAGATGAGTCCCACCACCGTAGTGTCATCCGCAAATTTGACAATGGTGTTGCTGTGGTGGGCGGGGGTGCAGTCATGTGTGTAGATGGTGTAGAGCAGGGGGCTCAGTACGCAGCCCTGTGGAGAGCCGGTACTGAGGCTGAGGGCCGTGGATGTATGATGGCCCACTCTGACTCTCTGGCTGCGACCCGACAGGAAGCTATTTATCCACGTACAGGTGGAGTGTGGAAGTCCCAAGTCCCCCAGTTTGTCCACCAGTTTGTGGGGAAGGATGGTATTAAAAGCAGAGCTGTAGTCCACAAAGAGCATCCGCACGTAGCTCCCCCGCTGCTCCAGGTGAGACAGTGCAGCATGGAGAGCTGTGGCTACAGCGTCATAACATAACAAAAAACTCAGTCAGATTGGTGAGGCATGCTCCCATGTTGGTTAGCACAGACAAATTGGGTTGAAGGGGCTGTTTCCATGCTGTGTGACTATCGCAGAAGAAATTGAGGAAGATATTGGCCAGTTAATCAGATCTCACCTTGCCTCGCCTCATCCAGCGATCCCCGTACACTAACACTATCCTACACCCGCTAGGGACAATTTTTACATTTACCAAGCACAATTAACCTACAGACCTGTGCGTCTTTGGAGTGTGGGAGGAAACCAAAGATCTCGGGGAAAACCCACGCAGGTCACGGGGAGAAGGTGCAAACGCAGTGGAGACAGCACCCGTAGTCGGGATCAAACCTGTAGGAATGTAGAAAATCAAGCTTGTAATTTGTTCCATCAGATGAAGCATAAAAAGAACTTTAATTTGACATCTAATTCACTTTCATATCTTCAGTATTAAAAAAAGTTATGGCCATTTTCATACTATGAAATTAGCATCTTGTTCCCCATTGACTTAACACAAAAACTGTAATCGAGGACAGTCAAAAGCCCATAACTTTCTTAAAAATTAAGAGAACTGAATGAAATTTTCAGTTATTACAGATTGAAGCATTCTGAAACAAATATAAAACATCTTACTTGGATGATCTGAAATTAAAGCATATAATTAGTTAGTTTCCTAATTGTAGCTAATTACAAAATTTGACGGAAATAGTAATACATCCCACTTGCCATAGAGGGAGTGCAGAGAAGGTTCACCAGACTGATTCCTGGGATGTCAGGACTGTCTTATGAAGAAAGACTGGATAGACTTGGTTTATACTCTCTAGAATTTAGAAGATTGAGAGGGGATCTTATAGAAACTTACAAAATTCTTAAGGGGTTGGACAGGCTAGATGCAGGAAGATTGTTCCCGATGTTGGGGAAGTCCAGGACAAGGGGTCACAGCTTAAGGATAAGGGGGAAAATCCTTTAAAACCGAGATGAGGAGAACTTTTTTCACACAGAGAGTGGTGAATCTCTGGAACTCTCTGCCACAGAGGGTAGTTGAGGCCAGTTCATTGGCTATATTTAAGAGGGAGTTAGAAGTGGCCCTTGTGGCCAAGGGGATCAGAGGGTATGGAGAGAAGGCAGGTACAGGATACTGAGCTGGATGATCAGCCATGATCATATTGAATGGCGGTGCAGGCTCGAAGGGCCAAATGGCCTCT
The DNA here is from genome assembly GCF_028641065.1 of Leucoraja erinaceus. Lineage (NCBI taxonomy): Eukaryota > Metazoa > Chordata > Chondrichthyes > Rajiformes > Rajidae > Leucoraja > Leucoraja erinaceus. Next base: position 199,060 of record NW_026576077.1, on the reverse strand, counting down.
ACTCCTGCACCTAATTTCTATGTTTCTATGTTTCTAAGTATTTATGGAGAAGATCAGTTGCTAGCTAGTACATTGGCATCTCATAATCAGTATCATCATCATACTGTAACCAATAAGCAACTCTGTACACCTTGTTTTTCCTCAACTTTTCAATTTTGGCATTGAAGTTTTTGCTCTTCAAACCACGCATGACATGCCTTCCTGCCCACTACTTTCCCATTAAGAATGTTCTGTAGATCATCACATTTGGAGTAGTTCAAATTCAGATAATCTCTGCGAATGCTGTCTAAATCTGTCTCTATTGCTGGGCATTTGGATCAACAATTTTGCATTTCTTATTCGGAGACATCTGTTTAAATTGTAAAGGAAAAATACACTGAACAGCATCAACAGAAACAAGTTATTTGCAATTTTAGAAAAAAGGTGGAAATGATAAAGTTAAACGCTAAAACAAATAGTCAATACCCAACAAAAAAATAATATTCATCAGTTTCATCAAATCAATTAAATTCATCTAAATTTAATTACTAGATCTAAACATCTGTCCATTTCTTAAGAAAAGGCTAATTTTTTTAAATAACCTAAGTATCCAAATAACAAACTAATCACATTCAGAAAAGTAATTCACAATATAACATTTTAAAACCTCACTGTCATGAACTTATATGCCAAATGGAAGTGAATCTGTGGAATTCTCTGCCTCAGAAGGTAGTTGAGGCCAGTTCATTGGCTATATTTAAGAGGGAGTTAGATGTGGCCCTTGTGGCTAAAGGGATCAGGGGGTATGGAGAGAAGGCAGTGATGGGATACTGAGTTGGGTGATCAGCCAAGATCATGTTGAATGGCGAATGGTGCAGGCTCGAAGGGCCGAAGGGCCGAATGGCCTCTACTCCTGCACCTATTTTCTATGTTAATGTTTAATTCCCATAAATTAATCTAGAAACATCCACTCTCAATATCAACATTATTATTTTTTGCACAATACATGTGACTAAAACTTGTGGATATTTAGTATAAAAATATTGATTATGCATAGACAATAACAAAAAATATAGATGATTTAGATGCTCTAATGACATGATTGTCCAAAAAAAAAGAGGATTTAAATTATCTTGCGAGTGGGTGTTTCTGGAATGCGGTCAATTGGAATGTTGCCGTAGATTTGAAGCCCATATCGGCAGGCAAGACTGTGCTGTAAACGTTGCATTGTAAAATTAGACTAAAGCCACCCCAAGAAGCAAGATTATATGTGAAATAGACGTTTACCTTTTGTTCTGTCCTGATATTGCGATCTGTCACATTGAAGGCGTGAGAAGTCGCTTTTTATTTTATTAAATTGTCCAGCGATTTAAAAAATTAAATTAAAATTAAATAAAAACTAGCAGCCCGAGGAAATCCCTCTCCAACAAGCAATTCAAACCTGCATTTTAATCCCCCCCCCCTCAAAGGCTCCGCAGTCGCACACACAGCCACTGGCAGATCTACAGCGCTGCTGAAGGGAGGTTTGTAACATCGCCAGAACCTGGGTCTCCGGTGCTGCATTCACTGTGAGGCAGCAACTCTATCGCTGCTCCAAGCTCTCAGAGATAGAAACATAGAAATTAGGTGCAGGAGTAGAGGCCATTCGGCCCTTCGAGCCTGCACCATTCGCCATTCAATATGATCATGGCTGATCATCCAACTCAGTATCCCGTACCTGCCTTCTCTCCATACCCCCTGATCCCCTTAGCCACAAGGGCCACATCTAACTCCCTCTTAAATATAGCCAATGAACTGGCCTCAACTACCCTCTGTGGCAGAGAGTTCCAGAGATTCACTACTCTCTGTGTGAAAAAAGTTCTTCTCATCTCGGTTATCCTTAAGCTGTGACCCCTTGTCCTGGATTGGGATAGGTTTTGTAAAGCTAGTGCTCTTGGACAGAGAATGACTTTCGGTGTTTGTCCTGTTAATCTGTAACTGTTCTCCAGCCCGGAAAAGACACGAGTTCAACTCTCCCATCTTGGAACAATTCTGGGTGGATGAAATGCAGAAGAGGCAAGAGGATTATCAGTGAGTAGATGTCGTGCCAAATACCAGAACGCTTTGATAAAGTGACTGTGCAGAGGATGTTTCAACTGGTGGCATCATCTAGGACAGGAGGGCACAGCCTCACAATATAAAGATGTACCTTTAGAGATGATGAGCAGGAATTCCTTTAGCCAGAGGGTGGTGAATCTGTGGAATTCATTGCCACAGACGGCTGTGGAATCGTCATGGAGGGTCAGTGTTGGGGGAGAGGGGTCAGTGTTGGGGGAGAGGGGTCAGTGTGGGGGGAGGGGGGGGGGGGGGGAGTCAGTGTGGGGGGGGGGGGGGTCAGGGGGGGGGTCAGTGTGGGGGGGGGGGGGGGGGGTCAGTGCTGGGGGGAGGGGGGTCAGTGTGGGGGAGGGGGGGTCAGTGTGGGGGAGGGGGGGTCAGTGCTGGGGGAGGGGGGGGTCAGTGCTGGGGGGAGGGGGGTCAGTGTTGGGGGAGGGGGGGGTCAGTGTGGGGGGGGGGGGGTCAGTGTGGGGGGGGGGGGGGGTCAGTGTGGGGGTGGTGGGGGTCAGGTGGGGGAGGGGGGGGTCAGTGTGGGGGAGGGGGGGGTGTCAGTGTGGGGGGGGGGGGGGGGTCAGTGCTGGGGGAGGGGGGGTCAGTGTGGGGGGAGGGGGGGTCAGTGTGGGGGGGGGGGGGGTCAGTGTGGGGGAGGGGGGGGGTGTGGGGGGGGTCAGTGTGGGGGAGGGGGGGTCAGTGTGGGGGAGGGGGGGTCAGTGTGGGGGGGGGGGGTCAGTGTGGGGGAGGGGGGGTCAGTCAGGGTCAGTGGGGGGGTGGGGGGGGGGGGTCAGTGTGGGGGGGGGGGGGTGTGGGGGGGGGGTCAGTGGGGGTGGGGGAGGTGGGGGGGGGGGGGGTCAGTGTGGGGGGGGGTCAGTGTGGGGGGGGGGGGTCAGTGTCAGTGTGGGGGGGGGGGTCAGGTGGGGGAGGGTGTGTGGGGGAGGGGGGGTGTCAGTGTGGGGGTGGGGGGGTAAGTGAGGGGGGGTCAGTGTGGGGGAGGGGGGGTCAGTGTGGGGGGAGGGGGGGGGGTGTGGGGGGGGGTGGGGGGGGGGGGGGGGGTCAGGTGTGGGGGGGGTGGGGTCAGTGTGGGGGGGGGGGGGGGGGTCAGGTGGGGGGGGGTGTGGGGGTGTGGGGGGGGGGGGTCAGGTGGGGGATGGGGGGTCAGTGTGGGGGGGGGGGGGGGTCAGTGGGGGGGGGGTCAGTGTGGGGGGGGGGGGGTCAGTGTGGGGGGGGGGGGGGGAGGGTGTGGGGGGGGGGGGGGTCAGTGGGGGGGAGGGGGGGGTCAGTGTGGTGGGTGGGGAGGGGGGGAGGGGGGGGGGTCAGTGTGGGGGAGGGGGGGTCAGTGTGGGGGAGGGGGGGGTCAGGGGGGGGGGGGGGTCAGTGGGGGGGGGGGGTCAGTGGGGGGGGGGTCAGTGTGGGGGAGGGGGGGGGTCAGTGTGGGGGGGGGGGGGGGGGGGGTGGGGGGGAGGGGTGGGTGAGTGGGGGAGGGGGGGGGGGGGGTGTGGGGGAGGGGGGGGGGGGGGTCAGTGTGGGGGGGGGGGGTCAGGGGGGGAGGGGGGGTCAGTGTGGGGGGGGGGGGGTCATGGGGGGTCAGGGTGGGGGAGGGGGGGTCAGTGTGGGGGAGGGGGGTCAGTGTGGGGGGGGGGGGGGTCAGTGGGGGGGGAGGGGGGTCAGTGTGGGGAGGGGGGGTGTGGGGGAGGGGGGGGTCAGGTGGGGGAGGTCAGTGTGGGGGGGGGGGGGGTCAGTGTGGGGGGGGGGGGGGGGGGGGGGGGGTGTGGGGGAGGGGGGGTCAGTGTGGGGGAGGGGGGGGGGTCAGTGTGGGGGAGGGGGGGTCAGTGTGGGGGAGGGGGGGGTCAGTGTGGGGGGGGGGGGGGGGGGGGTCAGGGGGCAGTGTGGGGGAGGGGGGGTCAGTGTGGGGGAGGGGGGGTCAGTGTGGGGGTGGGGGGGTCAGTGTGGGGGAGGGGGGGGTCAGTGTGGGGGAGGGGGGGTCAGTGTGGGGGAGGGGGTCAGTGTGGGGGAGGGGGGGGTCAGTGTGGGGGAGAGGGGTCAGTGTGGGGGAGGGGGGGGTCAGTGTGGGGGGGGGGGGGGGTCAGTGGGGGGGGGGGGGTGGGGGGGGGGGGGGGGGGGGGTCAGTGTGGGGGAGGGGGGGGGGGGTCAGTGTGGGGGGGGGGGGTGTGGGGGGGGGGGTCAGTGTGGGGGGGGGGGGGTCAGTGTTGGGGGGGGGGTCAGTGTGGGGGAGGGGGGGGTCAGTGTGGGGGGGGGGGGTCAGTGTGGGGGGGGGGGGGGGGGTCAGTGTGGGGGGGGGGGGGGTCAGTGTGGGGGGGGGGGGGTCAGTGTGGGGGGGGGGGGGGGGGGGGAGGGGGGGTGTGTGGGGGGGGGTCAGTGTGGGGGGGGGGGGGGGTCAGTGTGGGGGGGGGTCAGTGGGGGGGGGGGGTCAGTGTTGGGGGGGGGGGGGGTCAGTGTTGGGGGGGGGGGGTCAGTGTGGGGGGGGGGGGGGGGGGAGGGGGGGGGTCAGTGTGGGGGTGGGGGGGGGGGGGTCAGTGTTGGGGGGGGGGGGGGGTCAGTGTTGGGGGGGGGGGGGTCAGTGCGGGGTGGGGGGGGGCTGGAACGCATTGCCTGGGGTAAAGACATAACAATAGTGGTGTTTATAAGAGGCTTTTAACACATAGAAGTCCAGGGAATAGAGGGATATGGATCATGTAGAAACAGATGAGATCAGTTTAACTTGGCATCATGTCCAGTATGGACACTGTGGGCTGAAGGGCCCATTCCTGTGCTGTGCTGTTCCATATTATATTTGCTACAGTGCATCAGAGATTTACTCTGCGTCTTCGCTAGGTACAAATAACAAAATTGATTCATCTCTGATTTACTGACCACGTTCATGTGTCATTAAGGAAAGTCCTGTCTCATGTTTCAGGTGGGATTGTTATGCACCAGGTGTTCCACACAAAATCCACCATGATAAGCTCGAGGACTTGCCGAGAGATGCCAAGATCCCAGTTGGAAGACCAATGGGCATTCTCCTCTGCATTTCGGAGTGGTAAGTATGGGAACAACATTGGCCGGTTGGGGATCCTGGTGTGTGTATGTGGGGCCCGACTCAGAACATCTCCAGTCTTCTCTGTCCACGGTTCCCTAGTGCCCACCCCTCCACTCCCCGCTACTCCCCCTCCCCTCCTCTCCCTTCCCCACCCCTCCTCACCCCACCTCCTTGCTGTGGGACTTGCAGAGTGACCATGAGGGTGTGACCCCACGCTGCAAGCTCCAGCTGTTCCCAGCTGTGATCTGCGGTTGGGTCGACCAAAACATCTGGATGGCTATGAAAGAAACACCTGACATCGGCAGTCATTCATGTCCAGCTAAACCTGTTGCTTCTGTCTTTGTTTCTGTAGCTTTTCACGGCTGGCTCTGGGTGAACAGAGATCTTCTGAAACTTGGATTGACAGCAAAACTTCAATCAAAAGTACGTTTTTCCCCAGAGCCTGAGTCCCGGTGTCTCAGCTGCCCACACCTTTCTTCTCAGTATAAAAGAAGGAATTTCTTTAGCCAGAGGATGGTGAATCATTGCCACAGACAGCTGTGGAGGCCAAGTCATTTGGTATTTTTAAAGCCGAGATTGGTCGGTTCTTGAATAGTACGGGTGTCAAAGGTTATGGGGAAAAGGCAGGAGAATTGGATTGAGAGGGAAAATTAGATCAGCCACGATTGAATGGTGGAGTAGACTCAATGGGCCGAATGGCCTAATTCTGCTCCGATGCCTATGGTCTTATGGACTCAACATCCCATGGTTTCACTGTTGCTGGCTGGTACGTTACAGAACTGCCACCACCCGCATTATTACTGACCACTGTGTGTAGGGAGCATCCTGCAGTAGGTTGTGGGTAGTGGGCAGGGCTGTAATGGCCTTCTCTATAGTGCCCAACACTGGTACCAAGAGGACAAGGACCAACCCAGGCTGGGCATGGCTTTAACGCTGCCACTGGTTGGGAAACCAGAGGTGGAGGGGCAAGTCGTCCCATGTGTGAGAGGAAGGGCCAGTGGAGCAGAAAGCCTCATCTGACACCCCTTGAACTTCCGTCCAGTGACAATCTGTCCAAGTGACATGTAGCCTCTGAGAATCTGCTGAGTAGGAAGATTTCTTGCATTAATCCTATACCTATGCAAGAAATCTTCCTACCAATCCTCTGGGTGTTCTGGTTTCCACTCACACTCGTGGTGATGTGCAAGTTTGTAGGTTAATTGTCTTTTGTGCAAATTGTCCTGAGTTTGCTATGTCGCTCTTCCAGGGAGATGCTAACTGCATTTCGTTGTCTCTGTACTGTACACTGACAATGACAATTAAAATTGAATCTGAATCTGAATCTGAATCTGAATCTGAGTGCAGGGAATGGAAGAGAAAGTGGGATAACATGGAACTAGTGTGAAGGTGATTCATGTCGGTGTGGACTCGGCAGGCAGCAGGATCTGTTTCCATGCTGTATCTGAACTAAATTAGAACAAATGTGGATAAATGTGAGGTTATCCATTTTGGTGGCAAAAACGGGAAAGCAGACTATTATCTAAATGGTGTCCGATTGGGAAAGGGGGAGATGCAGCGAGACCTGGGTGTCATGGTACACCAGTCATTGAAGGTAGGCATGCAGGTGCAGCAGGCAGTAAAGAAAGCAAATGGTATGTTAGCTTTCATTGCAAAAGGATTTGAGTATAGGAGCAGGGAGGTTCTACTGCAGTTGTACAGGGTCTTGGTGAGACCACACCTGGAGTATTGCGTACAGTTTTGGTCTCCAAATCTGAGGAAGGACATTATTGCCATAGAGGGAGTGCAGAGACGGTTCACCAGACTGATTCCTGGGATGTCAGGACTGTCTTATGAAGAAAGACTGGATAGACTTGGTTTATACTCTCTAGAATTTAGGAGATTGAGAGGGGATCTTATAGAAACTTACAAAATTCTTAAGGGGTTGGACAGGCTAGATGCAGGAAGATTGTTCCCGATGTTAGGGAAGTCCAGAACAAGGGGTCACAGCTTAAGGATAAGGGGGAAATCCTTTAAAACCGAGATGAGAAGAACGTTTTTCACACAGAGACTGGTGAATCTCTGGAACTCTCTGCCACAGAGGGTAGTTGAGGCCAGTTCATTGGCTATATTTAAGAGGGAGTTAGATGTGGCCCTTGTGGCTAAGGGGATTAGGGGGTATGGAGAGAAGGCAGGTACGGGATACTGAGTTGGATAATCAGCCATGATCATATTGAATGGCGGTGCAGGCTCGAAGGGCCGAATGGCCTACTCCTGCACCTAATTTCTATGTTTCTATGTTTCTATGAATGTCCATTCTTCCAATGTGGGATGGGATGAACATGTGTCTGCTTTGTTTCCTCAGAATATGTGAAGGATCATTGGTGTGACGACTGGTGCTTTAGTTATCAGTTCCTGAACGGATTGGACCCCACTCTCATCAAACAGTGTAAAGAGATTCCAGAAAAGTTCCCCGTTACAGAGCAAATGGTCGGCCCCTTTCTTGGGCCGAATACCAGTCTGCAGCAGGAAGTCCAGGTCAGTCACAACATGGCTCTGAACATCAGTGCGTATTTGGAGTGCAAGGTCCGACGTTCCAGGGAAAAACAATCCTTGTCTATCCAACCTCTCCCTCGTGGCTGAAACCCTCTAATCCCGGCAACATTCCAGTAAACCCCCTCTGTACCCTCTCCAAAGCTTCCACATCTTTCTGGTAATGGGGTGACCAGAATTACACCCAATACTCCAAATGCCTTCTATGAATAAACCAGTTCTGAATCCATATGACCATGTCATGACGCTCATAATTTTATATACTTCCATCAAAACAATCTGTCAATCCTACCTCTCCCTGTAGCTGTAGCCCTCAATCCAGGCAAGCCTCCAATATTGCATCCAGCCCTTGAAGGACACAAGGACTGACCCAGCTTTGTGTCTGCAGTCTAAGGTTGTCAATGCCCCAGGTTTAATCGAGAAATGTGCTTGTACTAATTAACTCAGCAGTCATTTACAAGACCATTTAGCAGCAGAATTTTGGGAACAAGACTGCATCCTTTCTGGCTTTCTATTGCATGTGAAACTTGTTTGCTGATGCAGTCCACCAGTTCTTTTCACATGTCTGGTCCTGTTCTCATTACAGAAAGGGAATATATATCTTGTTGACTACGAGATGCTGGATGGAATTAAAGCCAATCCGAAAGCTGGCCATGAATGTCTCGAAGCACCAATGTGTCTTCTGTACGTAAATCCAGTGAATGAGCTACTCCCCATTGCCATCCAGGTAACTCTCTCCCGCCCGCTCCACCAGCCCTTCACTTCCTCCAGGGCTATTCTCAAAGTAACGCCACTCTCATCTTCTGCTGATGAAATTCTTTGGGCTTTGCATGTCTGAGACTTTCCTCTTCTGTCTTTCTCGTCCTTTCTGTAAATTGATCAATTCTAGGCCTCCATAGAGTCATCCAATATGGAAACAGGCCCTTGTGCCCAACTTGCCCACACCGCCCAACATGACCCACCTACACTAGTCCTTCCTGCCTGCGTTTGGCCAATATCCCTCTAAATATATCCTATTCATGTAGCTGTCTAAATGTTTCTTAAACGTTGCAATAGTTCCTGCCTCAACTACTCCCTTCAGCAACTTGTTCTATATGTACCATCCTTTGTGTAAAAAAGTTACCCCTCGAGTTTCTTTTAAATCTTTACCTTAAACCTACGCAGTCTGTGGCAATGAATTCCACAGAGTCATCACCCACTGGCTAAATACATTTTCCCTCATCTCCATTCTAAAGGTATGTCCTGTAATTCTGAGGCTGTGCCCTCTGGCTGAAGAAATTCCTCCTCATCCTGCTGTCCTCAGTTTAGTTTAGTTTAGAGATACAGCGTGGAAACAGACGCGGGTCTCTACCGCTTTGTCACCTCTGCTCTTTGCTGTCACGTCTCACTTATCATGGGAGACCCCTTCCACCCCTGCAACGGACTGTTCCAGCTGCTACGGTCAGGCAAACGCCTCCGTTGCCATGCGGTGAGAACGGAGAGGTTGAGAAGGAGTTTCTTCCCAGAGGCAATTCGGACTGTAAACGCCTATCTCACCAGGGACTAACTCTACAGAACGTTTTTCCTTCCATTATTTATTATGTAAAAGAATATGTGTGTTATGATTGTGTTTATAGTTTGTTTGGTTGTTTTGTTGTTTGTCTTTTGCACAAAAGTCCGCGAGCATTGCCACTTTCATTTCACTGCACATCTCGTATGTGTATGTGACAAATAAACTTGACTTGACTTGACTTGACATATCATTCTTCTTGCCTTGGGCTTTACTGCAAGAGTCACCTGTGCATTGTGTTATTAACAGATCACCCAGAAGCCTGGGCCGATATTTCTCCCGAGCGACAGCAAGTGGGATTGGCGTCTGGCCAAGATGTGGGTCCGGAATGCTGACGTCCAGGAGCACCAGCTGGTCTCACACTTGCTCAGGACACACCTGTTTGGCGAAGTCTTTTCCATCGCAACTTTACGCAGTCTTGCAAGCTCACACCCGATATTCAAGGTACTCCCAGGTCAACCGCAGTGTCTTCTGAACCAAGCAGAGCTCTCGAGCAGTTGGTGGAGAGAGCCGCCAGCTTTGCCCCACTATGACCTTCTCCACTCAAGCCACGGTCAATGTTCTTCCAATGTCTACAGCAGTTGTAGTGGAGAGGCAACCACCCTCCACCATAATGCCGTCCCTCATTCCCCCTCCCTCTATCCACCCCTTCTACATTGTCTCACCCTCCCTGCTCTCCCTTCATCCTTCATCCCCATTCCACCTCCTCCCCTGACATGTCCCCATCCACTCTGTTCCCCACGACCCTCCATCCCCCTTTCCCCCCACAAGCCCTCCCCTCCCCCCCCACCACAAATAGAAACATCTCAACCATAAAACAATTACAGCACGGAAACAGGCCATCTCGGCCCTACACGTCCGTGCCGAACAAATGTTTTTTCCCTTAGTCCCACCTGCCTGCACTCATACCATAACCCTCCATTCCCTTCTCATCCATATGCCTATCCAATTTATTTTTAAATGATACCAATGAACCTGCCTCCACCACTTCCACCGGAAGCTCATTCCACACCGCTACCACTCTCTGATTAAAGAAGTTCCCCCTCATATTACCCCTAAACTTCTGTCCCTTAATTCTGAAGTCATGTCCTCTTGTTTGAATCTTCCCTATTCTCAAAGGGAAAAGCTTTTCCACATCAACTCTGTCTATCCCTCTCATCATTTTAAAAACCTCTATCAGGTCCCCCCTTAACCTTCTGCGCTCCAGAGAATAAAGACCTAACTTATTCAACCTATCTCTGTAACTTAGTTGTTGAAACCCAGGCAACATTCTAGTAAATCTCCTCTGTACTCTCTCTATTGGACTTGGACATCTTGGACTTGGACATTCCCGTTTTGAGCGTTGCGGTGAATGTTTCCGCGAGTGTGTTCATAATGCCCATCAGAACGACTCTTCCACATGTCTGTGCTGTCTCCACCAGTGGCAGAGTGTTCACTACCCTCCTTACATGATGGAGCCACTTACCACCCCCCCTGTGCCCATCCCCCTCAACACAAAGCACACCTGACTGGTGGTGAAGGACACAAAGTACTGGAGTAACTCAGTGCCTTTGGGCAGCATCTCTGGAGTAACAGAGTGCTGGAGTAACTCAGCGGGTCAGGCAGCATCTGTGGAGAACATGGATAGGTGACGTTTCACAGAGTACTGGAGTAACTCAGTGGGTCAGGCAGCATCTGTGGAGAACATGGATAGGTGACGTTTCACAGAGTGCTGGAGTAACTCAGTGGGTCAGGCAGCATCTGTGGAGAACATGGATAGGATAGGTGACGTTTCATGTCAGGATCCCTCCACAGTGCTGAGGCCAGGTGCCATCTCCAAGACGCCTCCACATACCTACACTACCCCTTGAGCATGACCCATAGATGGACCCCAACACCAGGCCGTCATCTCCCAGACTATTCTAATGTCTTGCCTCTGTCGATCTCCCCACCACAGCCTCCAACCTCATCGTTCCACAGCCTCGCACGTCCCACTTTTATTTTCTCCCCAGAATCTGCCCCCTGGCAGACTCATTGTCTCTACCTGCTCTTTCCCCGCTGAGCTCATCTTGATTCCATCCTATCCCCCCAACCCCTTGTCCAGTCTCCTCCCACCTACATCTGAGGCGCTTCACACACCCTTCAACACTTTGACTGACGGTGAAGTTTGTCACCTCTTAATTTGCCTAAAGTTGCTCAAAGTAAGTTCAAACTTTTCACATTTCAGCTTTTGATGCCTCATGTGAAATATACTTTGCACATCAATACTGCAGCAAGGAACAGCCTTATCTCCGAGGGAGGCGTCTTTGATCAGGTGAGCCTGTTATTCCATATTTGTATTGGAATTTATAACGGCAGTCTTTGTGACGTTCTCAAAGTATAGTTTACGCACTCACGACACACGTAAGATAGTAAAAACAAATCTTCCAAACGTTGTATCTTGATCAGTTGGTCTTTTATTGAAGTAGTACAGAGCAAATAAATAATCCGTCACTTTCTAAGTCGCTGTTCCATTCATGTCATAGAAATCATATGACAGTTTCTTCTTATAAAAGTATGTCGTCTCATTAACTTGTATGTGTCGTAATCATGTGTATGTCGTGAAAAAATATTCTCACCATCCTTCCGACTGAACTCGCAATCTATGAGTCTGCGCTAGTCTCCTCTAGAAATAGACACAACCCCTTCTACGTATCAAATCCCATCTACAAAAGTACAGACAAGTAAAAACTAAAAAATTAAAAATGTTAGACATGGCTATAATATACTGACTTAACCTTAATGGGTCCTACAGAAGTATTTGGGATATTGGCTGTTCAGAAATCCTAATTTCACAGTCATACTGCACAAAACATCCTTTAACACAAGGAAGCACAGAATATGGTCTACAAAAACTGACACAGAGTGCTGGAGTAACTCAGCGGGTCAGGCAGCATCTGTGGAGAACATGGATAGGTGACGTTTCACAGAGTGCTGGAGTAACTCAGCGGGTCAGGCAGCATCTGTGGAGAACATGGATAGGTGACGTTTTGGGTCAAGACCCTTCTTCAGAATTGGAGAAACAAGAGTCTGCAGGCGCTAGAGTCTGCAGTGAAACACAAGGTGCTGGAGGAACTCTGGATCAGACAGCATCTGTGGAGGGAGGGAATGGACAGACAACTCTTTGGGTAGGGACCCTTCTTCAGACACAACTGCTGAGGTGATATAGAACAGTACAAAGGAACGGGCCTGCAGCCCACAATGTTTAAACCAAACATGATGCCAAGTTAAATTGATCCCACCTATGTACACATGGTCCATGTTCCTCTACTCCCTACATTTCTACAGTACATGCTTATCTTAAACCACTATCGTAACTGCCTGCACCACCACCCCTGGCAATGCTTTCCAGGCCCCCACCTCTGTCTCTGTAAAACAACTTGGCCTGCACATGGCCATTAAACTTTTAGATAGACACAAATTGCTGGAATAACTCAGCGGAACAGCTGCATCTCTGGAGATAGGGAATGGGTGACGTTTGCGGTCGAGACCCTTCTTCAGACTGAGTCAGGGGAGAGGGAGTTACAGAGATAAGGAAGAGTAAGAAATCAATAGAGATGCAGATCAAGAAAAATGTGGAATAGATTGTTGTTAGCTAGAAGATGACAAGGGGGAGGGGATGGAGAGAGAGAGAAAGCAAGGGCTACTTGTCAATGTCAATGTCAATGTTCATACCGCTGGGGTGTATCGGCTCAAGCAAAGTATTAGTTGCTGTTCTTCCAATTTGCACTGACAGTGGAGGAGGCTCAGGAAAGAAAGGTCAGTGTGGGAATGCAAGGGGGAGTTAAAGTGCTGAGCAACCAGGAAATCAGGTAGGTTTAGGCGGACTGAGTGGAGGTGTTCAGTTCAATGAACCATTAACTTTCCCCCCTCTCACCTTAACCTCTAACACCCTCTAGTGTTGGATATTTCCAGCCTGGGGAAAAGGTTCTAACTGTCTCTTGCCTCATCATGTTATATATATCTATCAGGTCTCCCCTCAAACTCCAACACTGCAGAGAAAACAGTCCAACTCTTTCCAGCCTCTCCCTTGTAGCTGAAACCCTCTAATCCAGGCAGCATTCTGGTAAACCTACCTGGCACCCTCCTCAAAGCTTCCACATCTTTCCTGTAATAGAAAACATAGAAACATAGAAATTAGGTGCAGGAGTAGAGGCCATTCGGCCCTTCGAGCCTGCACCACCATTCAATATGATCATGGCTGATCATCCAACTCAGTATCCCGTACCTGCCTTCTCTCCATACCCCCTGATCCCCTTAGCCACAAGGGCCACATCTAACTCCCTCTTAAATATAGCCAATGAACTGGCCTCAACTACCCTCTGTGGCAGAGAGTTCCAGAGATTCACCACTCTCTGTGTGAAAAAAGTTCTTCTCATTTCGGTTTTAAAGGATTTCCCCCTTATCCTTAAGCTGTGACCCCTTGTTCTGGACTTCCCCAACATCGGGAACAATCTTCCTGCATCTAGCCTGTCCAACCCCTTAAGAATTTTGTAAGTTTCTATAAGATCCCCTCTCAATCTCCTAAATTCTTGAGAGTATAAACCAAGTCTATCCAGTCTTTCTTCATAAGACAGTCTTGACATCCCAGGAATCAGTCTGGTGAACCGTCTCTGCACTCCCTCTATGGCAATAATGTCCTTCCTCAGATTTGGAGACCAAAACTGTACGCAATACTCCAGGTGTGGTCTCACCAAGACCCTGTACAACTGCAGTAGAACCTCCCTGCTCCTAGACTCAAATCCTTTTGCAATGAAAGCTAACATACCATTGGCTTTCTTTACTGCCTGCTGCACCTGCATGCCTACCTTCAATGACTGGTGTACCATGACACCCAGGTCTCGCTGCATCTCCCCCTTTCCCAATCGGCCACCATTTAGATAATAGTCTGCTTTCCCGTTTTTGCCACCAAAATGGATAACCTCACATTTATCACATTTATTGCAGTTCTGGTCACATAGGGTGACCAGAACTGCACACAACACTCCAAATGTGACCTGACCAAAGTCCTACAGAGTTGTGTAGGAAGGAACTGCAGATGCTGGTTTACACCAAACAAAGACACAAAATGCTGGAGTAACTCAGCGGGACCGGCAGCATCTCGGGATAGACTGCATCGTGACTTTCTACTGAGTTTTTTCATCTGTTCCAGGCATTCTCCTCCGGAGGGACTGCCATCGTGGAGGTCCTGCAGCATGGTCTGGAGCGCACTACCTACGAATCTATGTGTCTCCCAGACAATCTGGCTGCTCGAGGAGTTGAAAAAATCCCCAATTATTACTTCAGAGATGATGCTCAGAAGATCTGGCTGGCCATCAACAAGTGAGAGACCCCTAACCCTGCCTCGGATATGTCCCCTGCCTCCATCTGATACAGCCTCACCTATTAAAGCCATTTACAGTCATTGAAGGGACAAGGGGTTGGTAGAAGTATGTTAATTAAGGGACAGAAGGATCCTATTCCACCCTCAGACACCCCATCCACTGAGCAGTGACTGATACCTGAGGTGGTGCTACAGTCACATACTATCACTGCTTCCGAGTATCATTTCTGCAAGGTGTAGATGGATACTGATCTAACGCAGGGCAATGCCATTATGTAGTGGGGGTGCTATCCTTGGGCATGGGGCATCTTGGTCAGCGTGGATAAGTTGGTTCAAAGGTCCTTCATTGTCATGTGTACCGAGATTTGCTTTACCATACAGTCATCCAAAAAAAAGCAAGAAGATACATAACTACCTAAAGATTAAACATAAACTGGCGTGTGAGAATCGCCAGGCACACAGCATAAGCGTAGACTCACAGCCATCAGTTCAAAGGGTCTATTCTCAAGCTGTATGAATCTGTGTGAGGTGTTGCACTTTGAGAGGCCAAATGTAAGTGGAAAGTATACAGTTAATGGCAGAACCCTTTGGATCTTGCGACTTCAAGGCCATAGCTCCCCGAAAGTGGCAACACACACATTTGGTAAAGAAGGCACATGATAAGATTGCCATAATTGTTGAGGGCACTGAGTATAAGAGTCAGGAAGTCATGATGCAACTTTATAAGACTTTGGTCAGGCTACATTTGTAGTAATGTGTGTAGTTCTGGGCGCCCCATTACAGGAAGGACGTGGATGCTTTGAAGAGTTTATGGGCGGCACTGTGGTGTTGCGGTAGAGTTGTTTCACAGCTCCAGAGACCTGAGTTTGATCCGGACTGGGTGCTATCTGTACAGAGTTTGTACCTTCTCCTTGTGACCACGTGGGATTTCACCTGGTGCTCCGGTTGTTCCCCACAAAAGACATGCGGGTTTATAGGTTGATTGGCTTTGGTGAAGATTGTAAATTGTCCCTCCTGTGTAGGATAGTGCTAGTGTACGGGGTGATCACTGGTCGGCACAGACTCAGTGGGCAGAAGGGTTTGTTTCCACTCTGTATCTCTAAACTAAAGTAAGAGTTCATGAGAAAGATGCCTGGATTACAGGGTGTATGGAAAGGTTGGACAGACTTGATTCTTTTCTCTGCAGCATCGGAGGCTGAGGGGAGACCTGATAGAGGTATACAAAATGTTCAAAGGGCAAGTTGACAGAGTCCTTTTCCAGTGTTTGAGAACATTAGTTTAGGTAAGAGAGGGGGAAGTTTAAAGGAAATATGCAAGTCAAGTTTAGTGAGGGTGCTGCTGAGGGTGGTGGTGGATATAGATGTCATAACAATGTGGGAGAGGCAGCAAATGAGATCATGTTCAGCATTGACGACAGGGTGGGCCAAGCAGACTGGTCTATTGTCTAAATGTGAACAACTTTCCCACCTAGTATGTTATTTTCCCTATCCTTGCCTAATCACTATGCCTTTCCATATGCCCCAATGTTTCGACTCTCACCCCTACACGGCCTGTATCCTCCCTCTGTCTCCCTCCTGAGGGACAGCAGTTGGAGGGGAGCAGATTTCTGTGCTGGAGTCGGGATGTATGAGGTTTGATGGGACCTACACACAAGACTGGAACTGTAAGATTGGAGCCTGCGCCTACAGCTGTTGTGCAGAGAGTGGCCCAACTGGGTAAACCTTATCTTTGATCCTTTCTCCAGCCATTTCTTTGATATCCTCATCCACAAATCCTTCCATGCCTCTCCCACAGTCTGACCTGTCCTTCTCTCCCTCATTACTCCCCTCTTCTCGCCCCTTGCATCTCGTCATAGAGAGAGTGCAGAGACGGTTCACCAGACTGATTCCTGGGATGTCAGGACTGTCTTATGAAGAAAGACTGGATAGACTTGGTTTATACTCTCTAGAATTTAGGAGATTGAGAGGGGATCTTATAGAAACTTACAAAATTCTTAAGGAGTTGGACAGGCTAGATGCAGGAAGATTGTTCCCGATGTTGGGGAAGTCCAGGACAAGGGGTCACAGCTTAAGGATAAGGGGGGAAATCCTTTAAAACCGAGATGAGAATAACTTTTTTCACACAGAGAGTGGTGAATCTCTGGAACTCTCTGCCACAGAGGGTAGTTGAGGCCAGTTCATTGGCTATATTTAAGAGGGAGTTAGATGTGGCCCTTGTGGCTAAGGGGATCAGGGGGTATGGAGAGAAGGCAGGTACGGGATACTGAGTTGGATGATCAGCCATGATCATATTGAATGGCGAATGGTGCAGGCTCGAAGGGCCGAATGGCCTCTACTCCTGCACCTAATTGTATGTTATGTTTCTATGTCACTCGCTCGCAACTCCCCGTTGCTTTCATCCTGTACAGAAGCAAATCCAATAGTGGTCTGGAGTTTTCTACGCCATCCCTCCATAAATACTTTCCTCCATCCCTCAAAGGTTCACGGAAAACATTGTTGACCTATACTACAAGAACGACGCGAGTGTCGAGATTGATGCTGAAATTCAAGCCTGGGTGAATGAGATCTACACCAAAGGATTTTTGGCCAACCCATTGTCAGGTACTCTTCAAATCTCGTCTTGTTGATCAGTCGATCAACTGCTGTCCACATCCAGACCTCAAGGTCATAAAGGCATGTTGGTCTCCAGTTCATTCTTGTAACACCTCTGATCTGATCTTTCCCACTAGGCTTCCCTTCATCATTCCACTCCAAGACTGAACTCATCAAGTTCCTAACCATGGTCATCTTCACCTGTACAGGACTACACTCAGCAGTAAACCTTGGACAGGTCAGCTCGCGTTTCACGCAATTGATGCTCCAATGCAACACAATGCAACACAATACACTGAACTGTGAGCCACACAGCAGCAGCAGCATCCAGTGCAGTCTGGAACCTGACCTCGGGTGCTGTCTGTGTGGAGTTTGCATGTATCCTTGTGACCACATGGGTTTCCTCTGGTGCTCCGGTTTCCCCCCACATCGCAAAGATGTGCAGATTTGTCAGTTAATTGGCCGTCTGTAAATTGCCCCCTAGTGTGTAGGGATTGGATGAGAATGTAGGATAACATGGGGCTAGTATGCACGGGTGATCGATGGTCAGCATGAACTCGATGGGACGAATGGCCTTCCATGCTGTATCTCTAAACTAAAACTAATCCCTAATCCATAACCTTTACCAAACCATGGATAACCTTGGACACACTAATGATGCATGCCCTCATCTCTTCCCATTCTTCAGGGCATGGCCCAGCCAACCAACCTGAACATCATTTTATGAATAAACTCCAAGCTCCCATTTCCCAACCTGTTCTGCCATTTTGGACTATGAAGGGGGATCTTATAGAAACTTACAAAATTCTTAAGGGGTTGGACAGGCTAGATGCAGGAAGATTGTTCCCGATGTTGGGGAAGTCCAGAACAAGGGGCCACACAGTTTAAGGATAAGGGGGAAGTCTTTTAGGACCGAGATGAGAAAAACATTTTTCACACAGAGAGTGGTGAATCTGTGGAATTCTCTGCCACAGAAGGTAGTTGAGGCCACAGTTCATTGGCTATATTCAAGAGTGAGTTAGATGTGGCTCTTGTGGCTAAAGGGATCGGGGGTATGGAGAGAAGGCAGGTACAGGATACTGAGTTGGATGATCAGCCATGATCATATTGAATGGCGGTACAGGCTCGAAGGGCCGAATGGCCTATTGCACCTATTGTGTATGTTTCTATGTATGGAAAGACACTTGGATTGGTACATGGATAGGGAAGGTTTAGAGGAATATGGACCAAATGCAGGCAGGAGATGCCGTATCTTGGTCGGCATGTGCAATTCGGGCTGAAGGGCCTGTTTCCATGCTATACGTCTATGACTATGGGTCCTTAGCTTAAACGTGGCCTGTCCATTCCCACCTCAGATGCTGCCTGATCTGCTGAGTACCTCCAGTATTGTTTTGCCCCAGATTCCCACATTTGCATTCTCCTGTGTCTCCATATAATGTTTGTTTTCCCAGCACGAGTGGAGCGCCACTTTAGAAAACTGCCCTGCCATTATGATGAAGCCTGCACCTACTGAAAAGGGCAAAGTCACCGAAGAAGATATCGAAGAGACTTTGGCACGGGGAAGTGAAAGTCGCGCAGTATTTATAACCACGTTTCTGCTCGGTCAACCAGCTCACGATACCGTAAGTAGCAGAAAAACTGGTCAGCCAAACGGTGAATAAGAGTCGTTTCTCTAGCTCTCTGGCATTTTGTTCAGTTGTACAGGGTCTTGGTGAGACCACACCTGGAGTATTGCGTACAGTTTTGGTCTCCAAATCTGAGGAAGGACATTATTGCCATAGAGGGAATACAGAGAAGGTTCACCAGACTGATTCCTGGGATGTCAGGACTGTCTTATGAAGAAAGACTGGATAGACTTGGTTTATACTCTCTAGAATTTAGGAGATTGAGGGGGGGAACTTATAGAAACTTACAAAATTCTAAGGGGTTGGACAGGCTAGATGCAGGAAGATTGTTCCCGATGTTGGGGAAGTCCAGGACACGGGGTCACAGCTTAAGGATAAGGGGGAAATCCTTTAAAACCGAGATGAGGAGCACTTTTTTCACACAGAGAGTGGTGAATCTCTGGAACTCTCTGCCACAGAGGGTAGTTGAGGCCAGTTCATTGGCTATATTTAAGAGGGAGTTAGATGTGGCCCTTGTGGCCAAGGGGATCAGGGGGTATGGAGAGAAGGCAGGTACGGGATACTGAGTTGGATGATCAGCCATGATCATATTGAATGGCGGTGCAGGCTCGAAGGGCCGAATGGCCTACTCCTGCACCTAATTTCTATGTTTCTATGTTAATGTGTGTATGTGTCGCCCGATGTCTATCTGCCTGTCAATACAATACAATACAATACAATGCAATTTATTTGTCATTTGAACCCCATTGAGATTCAAACGAAATGTTGTTTCTGCAGTCAGACACACAAGAAAAGAACCAAGACACAACACAATTTACACAAACATCCATCACAGCGCATCTCCTCCTTGCTGTGATGGAAGGCAAAGACTTATCTCTCCCCTGCACTTCCCATTCCCCTCCCGATGTCAGAGTCAAAGTCAAAGCCCCCAGCGGGCGCTGGTAATTGTCCCGTGGCCATTAAAGCCGCGCCGGGTGATGCAAGGCCACGCTCCGGGTCTTGTTGTTGTCGCTAGCAAAGTCCCGCAGCCATTCCAAGCCGCGCGGGGCGGTGATGTAAGGCCCCGCTCCAGGTAATCTTCAACCCCGCAACTCGGGCGGGTGAAGTCGCCGTTGGGGAAGCCCCGAAAAGCGGTCTCCCAGCAGGGACCCGCGGGCTCCCGGTGTCACTGTCCACCAGACCTGCGGTTGGAGCCTCCGAATCCCCGGGGTCGGGTCGCCACCATCGCTCCTCCCGCTCCGGACTCGGCCAGCTCCGCGATGGTGAGTAGGTCAGTCCGCAGCTCCATGACTGGAGCCCCAGGACGTTCCTGCTAGAGGCCGCTCCACGTTGCAGCCCCAACGACAACGGAGACCCGACAGGGAAAGGTTGGGTTCTCCGTGCAGGGGATAGATTTTAAAAGTTTCCCCACACACATACACAAAAAAAATAAAATAAACTATCTATCTATGTATTTTTCTTAAGTGTGCCTGTCTGTGTCTGTCTGTATGCTCCTGTCTCTGTGTGTATCTACTGTATATGTGTGTTAGTCAGTGTGTGTGTACATGTCAGCATTTGTGTATGTGAGTGTCAGTGTATATATGCTCCTGTGCATCTGTATCTGCCTGACTAAATGTTTTTGTGTGTGTGTCTGTGTGTGTATACGTGTTTGTCAGTATGTGTGTGTATGTGTGCTCATGTATGACTATCTGCCACTCTGTTTTTGTGTCTATGTGTACACATTTGTTAATGTGTGTGTGTGTAGCAAGGCCAGAACCGCGCTCTGTGTGTGTGGTCGCCCTGGTTTGACTAGGTCACCCGTGTCTTCACTCTCTGCAGACCATCCTGGGCATGTACACGGAGCAGCGCTTCTTTGAGGCAGTGGCAAAAGCACACATCGAAGACTTCGAGAAAGCCCTGCTGCAGATCGAGCGGGAAATTACAAAGAGGAACCAGGACATTTGCCTGCACTACACCTATCTCCAGCCCAGTTTGATTGACAATAGTGTGGCAATCTAAACATGCCATTGCACCATCACCTAACTGCTTCCCGCTTTGTGCCTAGATTAACATTATAATTGCAAAACCTTTATTGCCAAATTAAACCAACTAATCTCCCCCCTATCCAATTATCCCCTCTGATCCTCAGCAACACTCCTACTCTGCCTGCAAGGAGGAACATGCTTGCTTTCCCCTCTCCCATGCACTCTCTCCTTCTCCAGACACTGCCAGCCATGGCAGCGTTCCTGGGTTTTGTTTCACGTATATAGCTTCTGCATTTTGAGAAATTGAAGCTCAAATCGTTTTTTTTTTATTGATCAAAATGAAATATAAATGTCAAAGTTGGTTTTCATTCTGAACCTTGTGTAATTTGGGGTGGGGTGGGGTGGGTGCGTGTGTCCCCCCTCCCATTTGTATGCAGTTTTTGCATTTTTCACTTGAAATTGTGCAATCTGATGCAAACTGTAGCTAGTCTTTTAACTTGCACTTGAATGCAATATTTATGCTTTAAATTGGATTAGCTATGAATAAGGTTAGGCTAAATTACATTCCACATTCCAGGCTCTGATCAACAGGTGCAGCACATGAATGATCTTAGTGTATTCATAGAAACATAGAAAATAGGTGCAGGAGTAGAGGCCATTCGGCCCTTCGAGCCTGCACCATTCGCCATTCAATATGATCATGGTTGATCATCCAACTCAGTATCCCGTACCTGCCTTCTCTCCATACCCCCCCGATCCCTTTAGCCACAAGGGCCACATCTAACTCCCTCTTAAATATATGTATGGAATATAAATTTAATGTATGGAAATCAGATTATAATCAAGCACTTGGCTCATGTTGACCAACCTGGGTCTCACTGCACACCTGGTACTACTCCTGACCCTGACTCCAGTTGCATACATTAGAAACATAGAAATTAGGTGCAGGAGTAGAGGCCATTCGGCCCTTCGAGCCTGCACCGGCATTCAATATGATCATGGCTGATCATCCAATTCAGTATCCTCTAGCTGCCTTCTCTCCATACCCCCTGATCCCTTTAGCCACAAGGGCCACATCTAACTCCCTCTTAAATATAGCCAATGGACTGTGGCCTCAACTACCCTCTGTGGCAGAGAGTTCCAGAGATTCACCACTCTCTGTGTGAAAAAAGTTTTCCTCATCTCGGTTTTAAAGGATTTCCCCCATATCCTTAAGCTGTGACCCCTTGTCCTGGACTTCCCCAACATCGGGAGCAATCTTCCTGCATCTAGCCTGTCCAACCCCTTAAGAATTTTGTAAGTTTCAGAGAGAGGCCATTCTCTCATTCCTGACCCTGAGTCCAGTCCTGGCCCCCTATTCTACCCTGATCATAGCTGCTTACCTGCTTAGGTTCCCATTGTCCCAGCTTTGACTGCACACCTAGTACTATTCCAGACCTTGACTCTGGATGCACACTTGTCCTTGCTCCTAGCCCCTCTGCACAGACAATATATCTGGCCCACACATAAAGCCCCATATCTGACCCCCTGGACTTAACCTATGACGTTCAAGTCCACAGGTGCTTATCTAATGCGGTAATCTTCACGGACTAAATTCTGTATAACAAAATTAGCAACATCCATTGGCTTCCTTGTTATCTAACATGCTAGTTACTTTGTCAAAGAAGTCATCAGTTGTTTGAACACAATTTCTCATCAGTAAAATTATACTCACTCAGCTGTATAAGTGTTCTGTTACCATTTCCTTCATTTTCCTAACTGTCCTGAAGTCATTGTCACCCACAATATTTTCAGTATTTTGCTGTCTTCCTCTCAGCTGGGACTTTTCCAAAATGCAAAGTCCAATAACTATATATTTAAGCAATAATATTCTATTTAATGTGATCTTGAGAGTACATAATATTTTCTGTGGTATTCATAACACAACAATGATATTATCTAAATGGTGGCCGATTGGGAAAGGGGGAGATGCAGCGAGACCTGGGTGTCATGGTACACCAGTCATTGAAGGTAGGCATGCAGGTGCAGCAGGCAGTAAAGAAAGCGAATGGTATGTTAGCTTTCATTGCAAAAGGATTTGAGTATAGGAGCAGGGAGGTTCTACTGCAGTTGTACAGGGTCTTGGTGAGACCACACCTGGAGTATTGCGTACAGTTTTGGTCTCCAAATCTGAGGAAGGACATTATTGCCATAGAAGGAGTGCAGAGACGGTTCACCAGACTGATTCCTGGGATGTCAGGACTGTCTTATGAAGAAAGACTGGATAGACTTGGTTTATACTCTCTAGAATTTAGGAGATTGAGAGGGGATCTTATAGAAACTTACAAAATTCTTAAGGGGTTGGACAGGCTAGATGCAGGAAGATTGTTCCCGATGTTAGGGAAGTCCAGGACAAGGGGTCACAGCTTAAGGATAAGGGGGAAATCCTTTAAAACCGAAGATGAGAAGAACTTTTTTCACACAGAGAGTGGTGAATCTCTGGAACTCTCTGCCACATAGGGTAGTTGAGGCCAGTTCATTGGCTATATTTAAGAGGGAGTTAGATGTGGCCCTTGTGGCTAAAGGGGATCAGAGGGTTTGGAGAGAAGGCAGGTACGGGATACTGAGTTGGATGATCAGCCATGATCATATTGAATGGCGGTGCAGGCTCGAAGGGCCGAATGGCCTACTCCTGCACCTAATTTCTATGTTTCTATGTTTCTATCATGTTGAATGGCGGTGCAGGCTCGAAGGGCCGAATGGCCTACTCCTACACCTAATTTCTATGTTTCTATGTTTCTATGATAAAAATATATTTGTTTTGATTGCACCTACCAACATGCATACATTATTATATTACAGTTAATATGTACCGAGGGGAAATTTTTGTTCCAATGCACCCCATTCCAAATTACGTTAACAATGAAGTGATTGAAATCCTAGTGAAGTTTAAATGGCATCAGAAAAATAAAACCTCCGGAATGGATGATATTCATTACATGGTTGGTTGGAGTCAGTATCAGCACAATTACTATATTAAACTTTGAATCTTCAGATGACAAACAATAACCTCCTCACACATTCCCCTGCAGGTATCTCTGTCACTCCATTAAAATATTCCCCTTCTTTGAACAAGCTCTTAAACATCTCATTTGAATCGGTTTCCATCTGATTACACTCCTTGAGGATGTTCATCTACGTGTTCAATTAATAAAAAAATGAGATTGTGGACATTACTATTCAACCTGCCAAAGAGATTTAGGGGGGGGTTTAGAAATAGTCAGTGAGGTAAACACACACAAAAGTTGAGTGATAAGTGACCCGGAGTCCCTCTCCGACTCTGAAGAAGAGTCTCGATCCATTAACACTATCCTACACCCACAAGGGACAATTTTTACATTTACCGAGCCAATTAACCTACAAACTTGTACGTCTTTGGAGTGTGGGAGGAAAACGATGATCTGGGAGAAAACCCAAGCAGGTCACGGGGAGAACGTGCAAACTCCTTACAGACAGCGCCCGTAGTCGGGCTGGAACCCAGGTCACCAGCGCTGCATTCGCTGTAAGGCAGCAACTCTACCGTTGCACCACCGTGACCACCTAATCCTTTTTCTATGGTGTGGGCTGAATCACCCGCAGCTCAACACCGACAAAACTAAGGAGCTAGTGGTGGACTTTAGGGGGAGAGGAACACCCCAGTCCCCTGTCTCCATCAATGGTGTGGATGTACAAATACCTGGGAATTGGGATTGTACCTGGACAGTGAACTGGACTGGTCCAGGAACACTGAGGGCCTGTACAAGAAGGGACAGAGCCGCCTGTACTGGGCAGCAGGGTCAAGGCTGCGGACGGACATCAGTAGGATCAACAAACTCATCAGGAAGGCTGGCTCCGTCTTGGGGGCGGAATTGGAGTTGGATCGATGGGAGGTTGGTCTTGGAGGGGAGGATGCTCCTCAAACTGCGGAGCATCCTGGACAATACATCTCACCCCCTCTATAACACACTGGTCAACCTGAGCAACAGACTGGTTCCACCAAGATGCAGCACAGAACGCCACAGGAGATCTGTGTGAAAAACATTTTTTTTTCACACACAGAGAGTGGTGAATCTGTGGAACTCTCTGCCACAGAAGGTAGTTGAGGCCACACAGTTCATTGGCTATATTTAAGAGGGAGTTAGATGTGGCCTTTGTGGCTAAAGGGATCAGGGGGTATGGAGAGAAGATAGGGATGGGATACTGAGTTGGATGATCAGCCATGATCATATTGAATGGCGAATGGTGCAGGCTCAAATGGCCTCTACTCCTGCACCTATTGTATATGTTTCTATCCTTATTTCCTGTGGCTATCAAACTGTACAACCCCTCCACCTTCTGTGATGGGGTAGACTGAAACTGACTCCCCTCCCTCCCCACAATCTCTGCACACCCCCAATCCTTTCCCTTCGTCACTTTAATCTCATGTTTCATTTATTTTGTGTTTTTTTGGCTGTTGGCAGACCAATCTCCCTCCTGGGATAAATTAAGTTCTCTCGTATCGAACAGCAGAGGGCAGATCTGTACCGCGAGAGTGGGGAAGTTTCATGGAGATATGTGAAGCTGTTTTTTTTACACAGAGCAGTGGTGAATTTCTATAGCAGGATTACACAACACAGCATTGTATATATCAGTCTGAAGAAGGGTTTCGGCCCGAAACGTTACCTATTTACTTCGCTCCATAGATGCTGCTGCACCCGCTGAGTTTCTCCAGCTTTTTTGTGTACCATTGTATATATAATACAGTACAGTACAGAATCCAGAGGCAGGATGCAGGAGAAAAGAGTGTAGGGGGAGTTTGCATGGGGTAAGGTTCAGGGGGGGTGTGCAGTGGTGGTTGTCAGGGGGGGGGGGGGGGGGAGGTGAGCTCGCTGCAATAAGGCAGTCACAGCCTGGGCATGCCCTTACGAGAGGCTGATGCCACACAGTGCATTCCTGCAGCCTAATGCTTCCTGTTGCATCCGTGGACATGCTGGGGCTCGGCCCAGCCTGAGGCAGTGTTACTCAACGCCAGCTCTCCCCTGCTCTGCAGCTGCCTCTGACTGAACAGCCCCGGACATGTCGGCATTCCTCACCCTTCCATAGACGGCGCACTGCCTCTCCCCTCTGCTCCCAAACCCCAGGCCCATTCCCAAGTCTCTCCATCTCAAGATCTGGGGTCACCTGTTCCACTGGACTCTGCCCCTCAGCCCCCAGAGTGGCCCCTTGACCAAGACCACCCCTACCTCCACCATTGGTGGTACAGAGCGTAGAGCCACTACCTCACAGCACCACAGACCCGTGTTCGACCCTGACAACGGGTGCTGTCTCTGTGGAGTTTGTACGTTCTCCCTGTGGCCGCGTGGGTTTTCTCTGGGTTGCGAGGGTTTACTAAGATGTGCAGGTTTGTAGGTTAATTGGCTTCTGTAAATTGTCCCTAGTGTGTAGGATAGTGCTAGTGTTCAGGGTGATCGCTGGGTAGCACAGACTCGGTGGGCCGAAGGGCCTGTGTTCACACTGTATTACAGTAGAGTGAAAGAAAAGTGAACTTCCGGTGACAGATTTGCTTTGGTAGTCCACACCACAAGATTAGAAATTGTTCAGCTCGGCATCTGCATACAATAGTGTCTGTCTTGTTGCTTCTTGTGTGTGGTGGTGGAAACAGGGCCCTTTGGCCCACTCGAGCTCACCTTGAGCAGAGATCACCCACTACACTTACACACTCCTACACAATTCATATACAAACCTGTGAGGTTTTCAGAGTGTGGGAGGAAACCGGAGCACGTGGTCACAGGGAGAACGCACAAACTCCGTACAGACAGCGCCTATAGTCTGGATCGAACCCGGGTCTCTGGCGCTATGAGGCAGCAACTTAACTCTCTGCTGCCACTTGATGTGTCTTGGCCTTGATCTTAGCTGGGTCATCATTTTTTTGGATTTGAGTATAGGAGCAGGGAGGTTCTACTGCAGTTGTACAGGGTTTTGGTGAGACCACACCTGGAGTATTGTGTACAGTTTTGGTCTCCTAATCTGAGGAAAGACATTATTGCCATAGAGGGAGTACAGAGAAGGTTCACCAGACTGATTCCTGGGATGGCAGGACTTTCATATGAAGAAAGACTGGATAGACTCGGCTTGTACTCGCTAGAATTTAGAAGATTGAGGGGGGATCTTATAGAAACTTACAAAATTCTTAAGGGGTTGGACAGGCTAGATGCAGGAAGATTGTTCCCGATGTTGGGGAAGTCCAGGACAAGGGGTCACAGCTTAAGGATAAGGGGGAAATCCTTTAGGACCGAGATGAGAAAAACTTTTTTCACACAGAGAGTGGTGAATCTCTGGAACTCTCTGCCACAGAAGGTAGTTGAGGCCACACAGTTCATTGGCTATATTTAAGAGGGAGTTAGATGTGGCCCTTGTGGCTAAAGGGATCAGGGGGTATGGAGAGAAGGCAGGTACAGGATACTGAGTTGGATGATCAGCCATGATCATATTGAATGGCGAATGGTGCAGGCTCGAAGGGCCGAATGGCCTCTACTCCTGCACCTATTTTCTATGTTTCTATCATCACCAGCCCTGATGTTGCTCAGTACCATGGGTCATTTGACCCCATTACAAACACTATCTAACTGTTGTTCCATCTGGTAACCAACAACCAGTCCCTTCATTTGTGGTGCTGCATGTGACTTCAGTTCTGTTACCGTTATATATTTGAATCTTTGTCAGTAATGTTTCTAAAGTGATGTTTTTCTAAACATCCTGGTTTGGGAACAGCTCCATCCAAGACCACAAGAAACTGCAGCGAATTGTGGATGCTGCCCTGATCATCACGCCAACCTTACCTCCCTCCCATTGACTCCATCTACATTTCACTCAGCCTTGGCAAGGCCAGCAGCATAATCAAGGACCAGTCTTGCCCCAGGTAGACACAAAATGCTGGAGTAACTCAGCGGGACTGGACAGGCAGCATCTCTGGAGAGAAGGAATGGGTGACGTTTCGGTTCGACTGGTCTCGACCCGAAATAGTCACCCATACCTTCTCTCCAGAGATGCTGCCTGTCCCGCTGAGTAACTCCAGCTTTTTGTGTCTATCTTCAGTTTAAACCAGCATCTGCAGTTCCTTCTGACACCAGTCACTCTCGTTTCTCCCCTCTCCCATCAGGCAAGATTACTTGACATTATCTTGCACTAAACGTAATTCCCTTTATCCTGTATCTGCAATATGGACAGCACGATTGTAACTTGAAAAGTCGTTCTGCAGACTGGATGGCATGCATCAAAAAGCTTTCCGCTGGTACCTCGGTACATGTGATAAACTGAACTAAACACTCAACAGTGTGCAGGAAGGAACTGCAGATGCTGATTTACACCGAAGATAGGCACAACACAAGATGCTGGAGTAACTCAGCGGGACAGGCAGCATCTCAGGATCGAAGAATGGGTGACGTTTCGAGCAGATCTTTGAGGCAACTTTAGTTGTAGTTAAGACACACAGCACAGAATTAGGCCCTTCGGCCCACTGAGTTCATGCTAACTCAGCAGGGACATGTTGGGCTGAATGGTTATTTACTTATATGCTGTAGACAGTGCATTCAGAAAATATTCAGACCCCTTCACTTTTTCAGCATTTTGTTACTTCAACCTTATTTCTTTTTAATTACTTTGCAAAATTTTCTAAACACCTGTTTTTGCTTTTTTTAAATTATGGGGTATTGTGTGTAGATTGATGATAAAAAAAATATGAATTTAATCCATTTTAGAATAAGGCTGTAATGTAACAAAACGTGGAAAAAAGTGAATTGGTCTGAATACTTTCTGAATGCACTGTATCTGTATAATGCCACCCAACACACACTCCTCTCCCCTATCCTCTATATATTCTATTCATTGCCCACACCCCACTCTACTCCCTAATCTACCCAACCCATCTTTTTCTTAAAGGGACACAAAATGGTGGAAAAGGGCCAACACTTTTTTTTAAATCCCTTTTGGCTGTTAAGCAGCATCTGCAGTTCCTTGTTTGTATAGTTCCCTCTGCTTTAGCCTCTCCCTACCCCAACCCCCATCACAGTTTTCAGCAGCTAAACCTCTCGAAGTCTGAACGACAGCATTCCCCCTCCCCATCAGACATCTTTAAAAAATGCCAATCGGTTGAGTGAACAAAACATCTTAATTTGTCTGCCTATTCCCTTCTCTCCATAGATCCTGCTGCACCCGCTGAGTTTCTCCAGCATTTTTGTCTACCTTAAAACATGTTAATTGTCAGGAGGAGACTTTAAGTCGTGGAAACAGCAGCGTTTGAGTCTCTTCCTCATTCAACTCAACTTTAATGTTGAATGTTTAATGCACAGATACAAGTAGGGGTACAACGAAATGCAGTTTAGCGTCAGTCCGTAGTAATAGTGCAATATAGAAATAAAAATACAGAATAATCAAACAATGTGGAGGGAGAGACTGGAGAAATCTCCCGAGTTCAGCAAAGTGATAGAAGCTGTTCGTCTTCCTCATGTTAGTTACGTTGACCAATGTTGCATTATTATCACCACTGCACCCCCCCCACACTATTTTACACAATTTGCATTCTATAAGTTGCAGGCAGGAAGTTTTTAAAAACTTAAATTCCCTTTTAAGGAACTTTTCAGCGAAAAAAAGTTGTCGCGGACTGTTTCCCCAACCGCAGGGTGTGTGTGAGTCCACGGTGGGGAAATAGTGCGCTGGCTGGGAGGGGGAGGATGAAGGGGGGGGTTTGAAGGGGAGGGGTGGGGGGGGGGGGGGTGTTGTGTGTGTGGGGGGGGTGGGGGGGTTGTTGTGGGGGGGGGGGGGGGGGGGGGGGGGGAGGGGAGGGGAGGAGGGGCGGCGCACGGATACGGTGGGTGGTGAGGCGCCGCTATAAAAGGGCGCGGCCGCGCCCGGAGCCGCCAGTTGGGAGCCGCCGCCGGGTCGAGTCGTGTCGTGTCGTGTCGTGTCGCGTCGTGTCGTGTGGTGTCGTGTCGTGTGTAGTCGCCGTCTAACCCGCTCCCACGTCGCCGTCCAGTCGCCGCCATGACCTGGGCTGCCTACATCGAACAAATGATGTCCGGAGGCGACTCGCAGGACGCGGCCATCATCGGCTACGAGGCCTTCTCCATCTGGGCCGCCTTTCCCACCGGCAACTTCGGCAACGTCACCGTGAGCGCCTCACCCCTCACCCCTCACCCTGACCCTCATCCCTGACCCCCGCCCCACTATGTGTGTGACCCCTAACCCTGACTCCCCCCTCCCTAACCCACTGTGTGTGTGACCCCTAACCCTGACTCACCCCCTGACCCCTAACCCTAACCCTAACCCTAACCCTGACCCCTCACCCTGACCCTCACCCTGACCCCCACCACTGTGTGTGTGTGACCCCTCACCCCTGACCCCATCACTCACCCCCCCGCCACACTGTGTGTGTGTGACCCCTCACCCCCTGACCCCTCACCCCTCACCCTGACCCCCCGCCCCACTGTGTGTGTGACCCCCCCCCTGACCCCATCACTCACCCCCCTGACCCTCACCCTGACCCTCACCCCCACTCACCCCCCTCCACCCCCCCGCCCCACTGTGTGTGTGACCCCCCACCCTGACCCCCCTGACTCACCCCCTGACTCACTGTGTCCCCCCTGAACCCCCCTGACCCTCACCCCCACTGTGTGTGTGTGTGTCCCCCCCCCCCCCACTGTGTGTGTGTGTGTGACCCCCCCCACCCTGTGTGTGTGTGTGTCCCCCCACCCCACTGTGTGTGTGTGTGTGTCCCACTGTGTGTGTGTGTGTCCACCCCACTGTGTGTGTGTGTCCCCCCCACTGTGTGTGTGTGACCCCTCACCCTGACCCCCCCTGACTCACTGTGTCCCCCCTGAACTCGCCCTCACCCTCCCCCCCCCACTGTGTGTGTGTGTGTGTCCCCCACTGTGTGTGTGTGTGTGTCCCCCACTGTGTGTGTGTGTGTGTGTCCCCACTGTGTGTGTGTGTGTGTGTCCCCCCCTGTGTGTGTGTGTGTGTGTCCCCCCCACTGTGTGTGTGTGTGTGTCCCCCCCACTGTGTGTGTGTGTGTCCCCCCCCCCACTGTGTGTGTGTGTGTGTGTGTCCCCCCCACTGTGTGTGTGTGTGTCCCCCCCACTGTGTGTGTGTGTGTGTCCCCCCCACTGTGTGTGTGTGTGTGGTGTGTCCCCCCCCACTGTGTGTGTGTGTGTCCCCCCCACTGTGTGTGTGTGTGTCCCCCCCACTGTGTGTGTGTGTGTCCCCCCCACTGTGTGTGTGTGTGTGTCCCCCCCCCCACTGTGTGTGTGTGTGTCCCCCCCACTGTGTGTGTGTGTGTGTCCCCCCCCACTGTGTGTGTGTGTGTGTCCCCCCCCCACTGTGTGTGTGTGTGTGTCCCCCCCACTGTGTGTGTGTGTGTGTCCCCCCCCCACTGTGTGTGTGTGTGTGTCCCCCCCCTGTGTGTGTGTGTGTGTCCCCCCCACTGTGTGTGTGTGTGTCCCCCCCCCACTGTGTGTGTGTGTGTGTCCCCCACCACTGTGTGTGTGTGTGTCCCCCCCACTGTGTGTGTGTGTGTGTGTGTCCCCCCACTGTGTGTGTGTGTGTGTCCCCCACTGTGTGTGTGTGTGTGTCCCCCCACTGTGTGTGTGTGTGTGTGTCCCCCCCACTGTGTGTGTGTGTGTCCCCCCCACTGTGTGTGTGTGTGTCCCCCCCACTGTGTGTGTGTGTGTGTGTCCCCCCACTGTGTGTGTGTGTGTGTGTCCCCCCCCCCCCACTGTGTGTGTGTGTGTGTCCCCCCCCACTGTGTGTGTGTGTGTCCCCCCACTGTGTGTGTGTGTGTCCCCCCCACTGTGTGTGTGTGTCCCCCCCCCCACTGTGTGTGTGTGTGTCCCCCACTGTGTGTGTGTGTGTCCCCCCCACTGTGTGTGTGTGTGTGTCCCCCCCCACTGTGTGTGTGTGTGTCCCCCACTGTGTGTGTGTGTGTGTCCCCCACTGTGTGTGTGTGTGTGTGTCCCCCCACTGTGTGTGTGTGTGTCCCCCCCACTGTGTGTGTGTGTGTGTGTCCCCCCCACTGTGTGTGTGTGTGTCCCCCCCCCACTGTGTGTGTGTGTGTGTGTGTGTGTCCCCCCCCACTGTGTGTGTGTGTGTCCCCCACTGTGTGTGTGTGTGTGTGTCCCCCACTGTGTGTCCCCCCCACTGAACTCACCCTCACCCCCTCCCCCCTGACACATCCCCCCCACCACTGTGCGTGTGGGGTGCCCCCACCCCCCCCCCACTGTGTGTGTGCCCCCCCTGAACTCACCCTCACCCCCTCCCCCCCACTGTGTGTGTACACCCCCCACATCCCCTCCCCCTGTGTGTGTGTCCCCCCCCCCTCCTGCTGTTGCTCTAACTCCACGCTACTGCCTGGAGTTGTGCCAGAAGGTGGGGGGGGGGGGGGGGGTTTTAGGTTCCTCCTGTCTGGGGTGGGGTGGCACATGGGGAGGGGGGAGATGGGGGAGGCCGAGTGGTGGTCTGGTGTCTCGTGTATATGGGGCGGTGTGGTTGTTAGGATATGGGGGGGGGGTGAGGGTAGGGGGTCTGAGAGCTGTGACAACAATGCTGCAGTTGTTTCTCATCTTTTGCAGTTGCTTGAACCTTTTATTCTGCAGCTTACTAAAGCTTGGCACTAAATCGCAAGGGTGTGGGTGGGGCCTTTGGAGAAGGTGTAGAACCGGTCGGTTTACCAGGAGTTACTCAGCGGGTCGGGCAGCACCTCTGGAGAAAATGGATGGGTTCATATCTGGACCCTTCAAACGGGAATGATACCCCCCTCCACATAGAGTGGCGAATCTCTGGAACTCTCTGCCACAGAAGGTAGTTGAGGCCACAGTTCATTGGCTATATTTAAGAGGGAGTTAGATGTGGCTAAAGGGATCAGGGGGTATGGAGAGAAGGCAGGTACAGGATACTGAGTTGGATGATCAGCCATGATCATATTGAATGGTGCAGGGCCGAATGGCCTAATCCTGCACCTATTTTCTATGATACCTGGATTTGAGGGCTTCATCTACAGAAGTGGTTCACAACCTTTTTGGTCCCGTTTACCCCAACCCTGCTTGATTCAGTAATTTGAGTTTACACTTTGAAATACCGTTTTTAACAAATCCATAATCAACAAATTTACCCCCTGGGTGGGAAAAATGTAGGTACATTTCCCCCCAGGGAGTGGCTGGATAAACTTGCTGCAGTATAGAAGCGTGGGCTGAAGGGCCTGTCTCTATGTTGTATTGTTCGATGTAACATGCCCTTTGGCTGTGCCGAGCTGTTTGTGGTCTTGGCATATCCAAACACTCACCAAGGCCCCAACATGTACTGTGCAAGTCCTGCCCTGCTTGGATGTATCAATCTGCAACACCTCACATATGTGGATGTTGCACACACACACACGCACGCACACACATGTGAAGGGACTGCTTGCAACATTAACGGACATTTGTGGTGAATGTTTAGAAGTTGCACGGCAGCTGAACAATGAGGGCGTGTGGTGAAAGGGAAGAATCCCTGGCTACTTAATTCGTCATTGTGAGACCATGAGATATTTGGTGGAAACTCTTGCTCCCGCCCTCCACCCTCCTTGCAATTCTTGCCTCAGTTTCTCTCTGCATTTTATCAAACTGGTTTGGGGTTTGTTGAAGGCAAAGCTAAAAGATTGTTTTCTTTGCCTCTTGATGTTGTTCACGGTCGATTGTTTGACCGTCGGCATTCCATCCCGTGACCTGGACTGCTGCGGGAGTCAGGTCAAGGTGTGGCAGCTGGTCATATGATCACATTCCCAGCCAGACTTGTTCACAAAATCACTGGGTAAACATCTCGCTGTCGGTGTGGGCACTTGTAACATTTCCCCCTTCTCATGGTGTGCCTCTGCTCGTTCTCTGTGCCAAGCAAGGCTGGAATATTTTAATTACAGGCCTTGAAGACCAGCTGGAGATCAGAATTGTTTGTGTATTGGCCAGGATGATGAAATGTGTACTGTGACATGCTAGTTATTCTTTAGTTTAGAGATACAACGCAGAATCCCACGAGTCCACGCTGACCAGTGATCGCTCATATTAGAAACATAGTAAATAGGTGCAGGAGTAGAGGCCATTCGGCTCTTCCAGCCTGCACTGCCATTCATTATGATCATGGCTGATCATCCAACTCAGTATCCTGTACCTGCCTTCTCTCCATACCCCCTGATCCCTTTAGCCACAAGGGCCACATCTAACTCCTTCTTAAATATAGCCAATGAACTGTGGCCTCAACTACCCTCTGTGGCAGAGAGTTCCAGAGATTCACCACTCTGTGTGAAAAAAGTTTTTCTCATCTCGGTCCTAAAGGATTTCCCCCTTATCCTTAAACTGTGTGTGATCCCTTGTCCTGGACTTCCCCAACATCGGGAACAATCTTCCTGCATCTAGCCTGTCCAACCCCTTATGAATTTTGTAAGTTTCTATAAGATCCCCCCTCAATCTTCTAAACCTCAACATCTTTGGAATGTGGGAGGAAACCGGAGCACCTGGAGAAAACCCACGTGGTCACAGGGTGAACGTGCAAACTCTGTGCAGACAGAATCTTTAGTCAGGTTTGAACCCTGTAAGGCAGCAGCTCTACCCGCAGTTGTAACGATGACTAAAGTGGGAATTAATGTTGGGTGTGTGAGTGGTGCGTGGTGTGTGTAATTGGTGACGCCCTGTTCTATGCTGTCAAGGTGAGTGATGGCGTGGGTATGAAGGGGACATTGGTCGGAGTGTGGTGAACGGGAGGTGTAGGTGGGCTTTCTCATATGTCCCAGACAGAACAATGAAACTCCGCATCAACAAATGGCTGCAGGCGGAGCTGTGGGTTTTACATGAAATTTGCAAGTACTTGAAAAAAGATGATGTGGAACTTTGCTGGGTCTTTCTGGGATGGGTTAGCGTGAAAGTGTCTGTTGCTGTTGGCGGATGCGAGCGGTGCACCGATCCTTACCACGGCTGCTGTCTGTGTGGAGTTGGCACGTTCCTGTGACCGCGTGGGTTTTCTTACACATTCCAAAGACATGCAAGTCCTAAGTTAATTGGCTTCTGTATATTGCCCCTCATGTGTGGGGAGATCAGTGGTCAGCATGGACTCAATGGGTGGAAGGGCCAAACTACTCCTCTAAAGGTCCTCCTGCAGTTGTACAGGGCCCTGGTGAGACCACACCTGGAGTTCTGTGCAGTTTTGGTCTCCAAACTTGAGGAAGGACATTCTTGTTATTGAGGGAGCCCAGCGTAGGTTCACCAGGTTAATTCCCAGGATGGCGGGACTGTCGTATGCTGAAAGAATGGAGCGACTGGGCTTGTACATTCTGGAGTTTAGAAGGATGAAAGGATATCTTATTGAAACATATAAGATTATTAAGGGTTTAGACACGCTAGAGGCAGGAGATATGTTCCCGATGTTGGGGGGAGTCCAGAACCAGGGGCCACACAGTTTAAGAATAAGGGGTAAGCCATTTAGAATGGAGGTGTGGAAACACTTTTTCACACAGAGAGTTGTGAGTCTGTGGAATTCTCTGCCTTGGAGGCCGGTTCTCTGGATACTTTCAAGAGAGATCTAGATAGGGCTCTTAAAGATAACGGAGTCGGGGGATATGGGGAGAAGGCAGGAACGGGGTACGGATTGGGGATGATCAGCCATGATCACATTGAATAGCGGTGCTGACTCGAAGGGCCGAATGGCCTCTACTGCTGCACCTGTTGTCTATTGTGTAAACCTGTGGTGGCTTGGTGCAGAGGGCTGGTGTGCAAGTAGAGGGGATAAGGTGTGATCTGTTCCGCTGTTAAGCAGGGACTATACAGCCAGAGACTGCATTTGCTGCTCAGCGGGACTATCTGTGCCGTCTCCCCGTGACCTGCATGGGTTTTCTCCGCTTTCCTTCCACACTCCAAAGACGTACAGGTTTGTAGGTTAATTGACTTGGTATAAATGTAAATTATCCCTAATGTGTGTGGGATAGTGTTAGTGGGCGGCGTTTGCTGGTCGACGTGGGCTGAAGGGCCTGTTTCCGTGCTGTATCTAATCTAAAATATGTCCCGTTGTGACTATTGGCTGCTTGTTTTTGTGTTACAGGCCGATCAAGTTAAAGCTATTGTGAGTAATGACCAAAATGCGCTGGCAATGAACGGGCTGCAGTTGGGAATAAAGAGATACACCGTACTAATTAATAACCTGCACGACGACGGGTACATGATTGTAAAAGGAAAATCGGAACGCGAGGATCAGAGGTGTAATGTAGTGATTGGCAAAACTGAAAAAGGTGAGTTCTACACTAAATGTTGAGAGCATTGATGGGGGTGGGGGAGAGATAATGGGGGTTTGGTTTAGAGCAGCCCACCAGGTCCGTACCAACCGTCAATCACCTGTTTTCAGTTTGCGTTTATTGTCACGTGTACTGAGGTACGGTGAAAAAAGCTTTTGTTGCGTTATCAAGTCAGTGGAAAGACAATACATGATTACAATCGACAGATTAAGAAGAGCTGCCAGAGTAGAGATTCAATAGTGGAGCGAGTTTGCAGATCCACTGTGTGAGTTGCATCTTATTCACACTGGTTCTATGTTTATAGCCCAACATGCCCCATCTACACTAGTCCCACCCCGACCAACATGCCCCATCTACACTAGTCCCACCCCGACCAACATGCCCCGTCTACACTAGTCCCACCCCGACCAACATGCCCCGTCTACACTAGTCCCACCCCGACCAACATGCCCCGTCTACACTAGTCCCACCCCGACCAACATGCCCCATCTACACTAGTCCACCCCGACCAACATGCCCCATCTACACTAGTCCCACCCCGACCAACATGCCCCGTCTACACTAGTCCCACCCCGACCAACATGCCCCGTCTACACTAGTCCCACATAGACCAACATGCCCCATCTACACTAGTCCCACCCCGACCAACATGCCCCATCTACACTAGTCCCACCCCGACCAACATGCCCCATCTACACTAGTCCCACCCCAACCAACATGCCCCATCTACACTAGTCCCACCCCGACCAACATGCCCCATCTACACTAGTCCCACCCCGACCAACATGCCCCTTCTACACTAGTCCCACCCCGACCAACATGCTCCATCTACACTAGTCCCACATAGACCAACATGCCCCGTCTACACTAGTCCCACCCCGACCAACATGCCCCATCTACACTAGTCCCACCCCGACCAACATGCCCCATCTACACTAGTCCCACCCCGACCAACATGCCCCATCTACACTAGTCCCACCCCGACCAACATGCCCCATCTACACTAGTCCCACCCCGACCAACATGCCCCGTCTACACTAGTCCCACCCCGACCAACATGCCCCGTCTACACTAGTCCCACCCCGACCAACATGCCCCATCTACACTAGTCCCACCCCGACCAACATGCCCCATCTACACTAGTCCCACCCCGACCAACATGCCCAATCTACACTAGTCCCACCCCGACCAACATGCCCCATCTACACTAGTCCCACCCCGACCAACATGCCCCGTCTACACTAGTCCCACCCCGACCAACATGCCCCGTCTACACTAGTCCCACCCCCAGCGACCTGCCCCAACACTAGTCCCACCCCGACCAACACGCGCCATCTACACTAGTCCCACCCCGACCAACATGCCCCATCTACACTAGTCCCACCCCGACCAACATGCCCCCGTCTACACTAGTCCCACATAGACCAACATGCCCCATCTACACTAGTCCCACCCCCGACCAACATGCCCCATCTACACTAGTCCCACCCCGACCAACATGCCCCATCTACACTAGTCCCACATAGACCAACATGCCCCATCTACACTAGTCCCACCCCGACCAACATGCCCCATGCCCACCCCGACCAACATGCCCCATCTACACTAGTCCCACCCCGACCAACATGTCCCGTCTACACTAGTCCCACCCGGACCAACATGCCCCATCTACACTAGTCCCACCCCGACCAACATGCCCCATCTACACTAGTCCCACCCCGACCAAAATGCCCCATCTACACTAGTCCCACTCCAACCAACATGCCCCATCTACACTAGTCCCACCCCGCCCAACATGCCCCATCTACACTAGTCCCACCCCGACCAACATGCCCCATCTACACTAGTCCCCCCCCGACCAACATGCCCCATCTACACTAGTCCCCCCCCCGACCAACATGCCCCATCTACACTAGTCCCACCCCGACCAACATGCCCCATCTACACTAGTCCCACCCCGACCAACATGCCCCATCTACACTAGTCCCACCCCCGACCAAGATACAAGATACATTTAATTGTCATTTGGACCCCTTGAGGTCCAAACGAAATGCCGTTTCTGCAGCCATACATTACAAACACATAGACCCAAGACACAACATAATTTACATAAACATCCATCACATCGCTGTGATGGAAGGCCTAATAAACTTATCTCTCCACTGCACTCTTCCCCCCCCCGATGTCAAAGTCAAAGCCCCCGGCTGGCGATGGCGATTGTCCCGCGGCCATTAAAGCCACGCCGGGTGATGCTAGGTCGCACACCGGGTCTTGGTGTTAGAACCCCCGGCGTGCGCTCGCAGAGTCCCGCGGCCATTCCAAGCCGCGCAGGGCAGTGATGTCAGGCCCCGCTCCAGGAGCTCTTTAACTCCGCAACTCGGGCGGGGGAAGTCGCCGTTGCGAGAGCCCTGAAAAGCGGTCTCCCTCCAGGGACCCGCGGGCTCCCGGTGCCGCCGTCCACAGACCTTCCGTTGGAGCCTCCGACTCTCCGGTAGTAGCAGCAGCAGCAGCAGCAGCAGCAGCAGCGCTCCTCCACCGCTCCACCCGCTCCGGACTCGGCCAGCCCCGCGACGGTGAGTCGTAGCACCAGAGTCCCCGGCTCCTTCCTGTTGGAGGCCGCTCCTCGTTGCGGCCCCAACGACAACGGAAACCCGACGAGAAAAGGTCGGGTCTCCAGTGCAGGGAGAGATTTTAAAAAAGTTTCCCCCCCACCCCCACCCCCCCACACACACACCCCAACAAAAAATAACAAAAACTACATTTAAACACAGACAGAAAATAATAAAACGCGGACAGACTGCAGAGGCCGCTGCTGACCAGAGTCGCGCCGCCCTTTAAACATGCCCCTTCAACACTAGTCCCACCCCCACCATCATGCCACATCTAAACTATTCCCACCCCGACCAACATGCCCCATCTACGCTAGGCCCACCACTACCAACATGCCCCATCTACACTAGTCCCACCCCGACCAACATGCCCCATCTACATGTCGCATCCCGACCAACATGCCCCATCTGCACTATTCCCCTCCCCCGACCAACATGCCCCATCTACACTAGTCCCATCGCAACCAACATGCCCCATCTACACTAGTCCCACCCCGACCGACGTGCCCCATCTACACTAGTCCCACCCCGACCAACACTACCCACCTACACTAGTCTCACCCCGCCCAAGAAGCCCCATCTAGACTAATCCTACCCCGACCAACCGGCCTCATCTACACTAGTCCCACCCTGGCCAACATGCCCCATCTACACTAGTCCCACCCCGACCAACATGCCCCATCTACACTAGTTCCACCCCGATCAACATGCCCCATCTACACTAGTACCCACCCCCAACTACACTAGTCTCACCAACATGCCCCATCTACACTAGTCCCACCCCGACCAACAGGCCTCATCCACACTAGTCCCACCCTGGCCAACATGCCCCATCTACACTAGTCCCACCCCGACCAACATGCCCCATCTACACTAGTCCCACCCTGGCCAACATGCCCCATCTACACTAGTCCCACCCCGACCAACATGCCCCATCTACACTAGTCCCACATAGTTCAACATGCCCCATCTACACTAGTCCCACCCCGACCAACATGCCCCATCTACACTAGCCCCACCCCGACCAACATGCCCCATCTACACTAGTCCCACCCCGATCAACATGCCCCACTATCTACACTAGTCCCACTACACTGGTCCCACCCTGACCAACATGCCCCATCTACACTAGTCCCACCCCGATCAACATGCCCCATCTACACTAGTCCCACCCCAACCAACATGCCCCATCTACACTAGTCCCGACCAACATGCCACATCTATATAGTCCCGACCAACATGCCTCATCTACACTAGTCACACACGGACCAACATGCCCCATCTACACTAGTCCCACCCCAACCAACATGCCCCATCTACACTAGTCCCACCCCGATCAACATGCCCCATCTACACTAGTCCCACCCCGACCAACATGCCCCATCTACACTAGTCCCACCCCGACCAACATGCCCCATCTACCAACCCACCCCAACCAACATGCCCCATCTACACTAGTCCCACCCCAACCAACATGCCCCATCTACACTAGTCCCACCCCGACCAACATGCCCCGTCTACACTAGTCCCACCCCGATCAACATGCCCCATCTACACTAGTCCCACCCCCACCAACATGCCCCAGCTACTGCTAATACAAAGAAGAATCTGTTTAGTTTGGAGATGCTGCATGGAAACATGCCCTTCGGCCCGTGGTGTCTCTGTATACTAGCACTATCCTACACACCAGTGACAATTTATAGAAGCCAGGTAACCTTGGTGCTGGCTCGAAGGGCCTCCTACCTGGAGAAATCCCATGCAAGTCAAGTGGTGAATGTACAAACTCCACACAGACAACCCTCGTAGTCAGGATCTCACAAAATGACCTCCCTTCCATCCATCGCCTCCATCTACACCTCACGCTGCCTCCACAAGGCCAGCAGCATCATCAAGGACCAGTCTCACCCCCCGGTCACTCCCTCTTCTCCCCATTCCCATCGGGCAAGAGGTACAGAAGTGTGAAAACCAACGCACACACACCTCCAGATTCAGGAACAGTTTCTTCCCGGCTGTTATCAGGCAACTGAACCGTCCTCTCACCAACTAGAGAGCGGTCCTGACCTCCCATCCACCTCAGTGGTGACTATCTTTAATTGGACATTACTGGACTTTATCTTGCACTAAACGTTATTCCCTTCATCCTGTATCTGTACACTGTGGACGGCTCGATTGTAATCATGTGTTGTCTTTCTGCTGACTGGTTAGCGCGCAACAAAAGCTTTTCACTGTACCTTGGCACACGTGACAATAAACTAAACTGACTCAACTGATCTCCAGCCTAGTTCCTAGTTACAGAGCATGGAAACTCGACTCACCCAATGCTGACCTTGTCTTTAGCACAGTGGCGAAGCAGGCCCTTTGGTCCACCAAGTCTGCATCCACACCATACGCTAGCATTATCCGGCACACTACATAAGCCGATCTTTGGGATGTGGGTGGAAACCAGAGCACTCATGAGGGGAGAGGTGTAGCGGGTATCTATGTTTGTACATGGGGTAAAGTCATGTGGAATGAGGAGATATTTGGACATCTGACACTGAATCTAAACCTGGTGTTGGTAACCATTTGCCCAATCTGTCCTAGAGGGGCAACTGTTTCTTGCGAGCTGTCAGTGGAGGCAGGTACTATAAGACCAGGTGTATGAGTAGGAATGGGATATGGGAAACACACTAGCGTAGATGGGGCAACTTAGTCAGTGTGGGCTGAATGATTTGACTACAATATGTTCTGGTGACATTGCTTACTAGAATGGTGGGTGCTGTCTATTGCTGCTTACGGTCTGTTAATCTTTCTTCTCTTTCAGCAATAATCATGTTGGAAGGGAACAACCCGCAGGTTAAGTCTACTTTAAACGAGCAGGTATCAAAAATCGTTGATACCCTAAAAAATGCCAAAATGTGACGTCGTTGCATCAGACTGACCATTCTCTTTTGTACCGCTCTCAGCTTGCCCACTGCAGAGACCCTTTTTATACATACACTGAAATTGAAAGCAAAATCTGGTGAAGCTTTAATGCACTGTCAATCTTGAAT
Organism: Leucoraja erinaceus; assembly: GCF_028641065.1. NCBI lineage: Eukaryota > Metazoa > Chordata > Chondrichthyes > Rajiformes > Rajidae > Leucoraja > Leucoraja erinaceus. The sequence continues at coordinate 157,415 of NW_026576077.1, read as the reverse complement.
GATTCCTGGACTGTTCAAACTGATTGCAAATGTGATAAGAAGCACAGGTCAAGCTTGCGTTGCCAAGTGTGGCTGGTGGCAATAAATCCCTATCGCCCTTTCCAACACTCTTTTAATTTTTGTCTCGTATGTTCATTGCACCAGACACTTGCTTGCGGCCCTCAGGCTTCGAGGCACCAACATTCCACACACGGTCTTGATTAGCTGCAGAAATCACCACTGATTTTTAGAAACTCATGCATTTAGTTTATTGTCACATCTATCGAGGGAAAGACCATTTGTTGCATGCTAACCACACAACAGAAAGACTATCCATGACTACAATCAGGCCATCATAGTGTGCAGATCAGGAAGTGGGAGGTCAGGACCGCTCTCTAGTTGGTGAGAGGACGGTTCAGTTGCCTGATAACAGCCGGGAAGAAACTGTCCCTGAATCTGGAGGTGTGTGCGATTGTTTCCACACTTCTGTACCTCTTGCCCGATGGGAGAGGGGAGAAGAGGGAGTGACTGAGTGAGACTGGTCCTTGTTGATGCCGCTGGCCTTGCCGAGGCAGTATTAAGTATGGAAGGGAGGCTAGCTTGCGTGATGTCTGCAACTCTGCAATCTCTTGTGGTCTTGCATGAAGCTGTTCCCAAACCATGTTGTGATACATCCCAATAAAATGCTTTCTCCGACACATCTGTGGGAGATGAAGAGTATATTCCTCTCATGATTTTACACATCTCTATAAGATTCCCCCTCATCCTCCTGCACAAAGTCTGCGTGTAGCTCGGGCCCTGATGAACATGTGTGGGAAACAGACACCCAATGAGACTTTAATTCAATGACCCTTTCTTTTATTGAAATCATATTTGAAGTTAAAAGATTTCTTAAAAATTACATGATAGAAAATGGAAATTATCAAACTATTTTATTGCATACATCTAAATTTACAAAAAATGATCTTGAAGAGATTGTTAGGCAGAGTCCAGAGCTATTCAGCACATTATTCTCAGGTGGATGTAATGAGAGGTGTCAACAGGAGGTTCCAGGGACATTAGCTGTCGGTCTCGATGGATTCACCTGGCCTCCTCCACACATGGAAGGAACTGCCACCATCAACAGTGCTTCCAAACTGAACACAGGCCGTTCTCACTTGTAGATGGGTGATCAGGTATAAATGGGCTGAGCCAGCTCTGGGGAAGCAGTACATTTAGTTGGGAGAAACAGGCCCTTCGGCCCACCCCATTCTATGTTAACCCACTTTTGGGAATGAGGGTGGAAACTGCACGTGGTCACGGGGAGAGCCTGCAATCTCCACACACACACAGACACAAGGCCAGGATCGAACCCGGGTCTCTAGCGCTGTGAGGCAGTGGTTCTACCTGCTGCACCCTTTGCCGATTCCTACCTTGGGGACTGTGATATTCAACAAAGGCAAGGCCAGTGGTCACAGGTTCCTCAGTCAAACCCAGAGAGCCTCTGGTTTACAGAGAGTATAGCCCAGGAGGTTAGATCAAGAAGTGCATGGATCCACTCTGCACCCATAACAATCTTCTATGCAACAGACATGTATATCAGCAATAAAAGGACACAGAGTGCCGGAGTAACTCAGCAGGTCAGCAACTGAAACGTCACCTATCCATGTTCTCCATAGATGCTGCCTGACCCGCTGAGTTACTCCAGCACTCTGTGCTTTGGTGTAAACCTGCACCTGCCATTCCTAGTTTGTATGTTTTATCAGCGCAAGACTGTGTTAGTTACATTTCCACAGTTAACTCCCAACGTCTTATACCAGGAGCTCCTGGCACAGGCCTGTGTACCATTGCACAATGTTCCACAAGCGTGGCAGCTGTTTAGTTCTACGGCTTGTGCAGGCCAGAGGCAAACAGCAGAGTCTGACAAGGTTTATCATACCTACATACCTGGATTTGGACAGGACTGAACACGTTCGGCTATGTTCAGAGCTGAAGCTCAGTAACGCTAAGATTTCAATAGACGGAACAAAAAAAAAGTTTTTAAAAAAAGAACTGCTAATGCTGGAAGGATCGAAGGCCGACAAAAATGCTGGAGAATCTCAGCTGGGTGAGGCAGCATCTATGGAGCGAGATGCCACCTGCTCCTTCACTCCACAGATGCTGCCTCGCCCACTGAGTTTCTCCAGCATTTTTGCCCAGCTAAACAAAAAGTGTTTCCAGACTGAGCTTCGATGGAGCCCAGTGACTTGTGGCCACTGTAAATACTCACGTGGATAAGATTGAGAACTTGCCACACACAGTCAGGGAAGTAGCCACATTATGAGTCAGTTCCTGTTCAACAATCTGAATGATATTTGCTGTTAGATCATTAGGGGCAGCTGGTGTAATGGATAAGCGGAGACTGATTACTGCACGAGCTTCACTCCCTTCAAATCTTATCAAATGTTTGGAATCCAAGTGTACTTTGGACGTAGACTGGCCCCTCGAGTGAGTCTACAGCAACCAGCGACCACACTACACTGTCCTACACACACTAGGGACAATTTACAATCAACATACAGACCTGTGGCACTTTGGGATGTGGGAGGAGTCCGGAGCACACATGGCCCCAGGGAGAACGTGCAAACTCCGTACAGACAGCACCGAGGTCAGGATGGATCCCGGGTCTCTGGCGCCGTGAGGCAGCAGCTCTACCTGCTGCACCACCGCGACGTACAATGGTGGTGGCAGTGACAAGTCCATGGTTAAAGGGGAAGAAACAGTTCATGAGAATGACTTGTGTAGAAGGCAGGAGAATGATACACCTGTGGACCCTGGCACCTGTTGCTAATGCTCCCCTTTCAGGAAGGCCCCTACATTTTCTCTTCAGGCACGGTGGTGCAGCGGGTAGAGCTGCTGCCTCACGGCGCCAGAGACCCGGGCTCGATCCCGACTACGGGCGCTGTCTGTACGGAGTTTGCACGTTCTCCCTGTGACCTGCGTGAGTTTTCTCCGGGTGCTCCGGTTTCCTCCCACACTACAAAGACGTGCAGGTTTGTAGGTTACATCGGTGGCCAAGACTCGAGACAACAGACTGACTGGGCTTTACATGTTGTTGGCCATTAGAGGGTACAGGTGGAGAGAGGGGACATCAGGCCAAGAGGCTGACCCCCAGATGCAGAGGCCTCTACATTGAGTTTCACACCTGCTGTGTGCGATGCAGGGCTGGGTCTCTATTCAGCAAGTGTGCATGTAGGATTGGACAGGCTAGATGCTGGTAACATGTTCCCCTGATGTTGGGGGGAAGAATCCAGAACCAGGGGCCACACACACACACACACACACAGTTTCAGAATAAGGGGTCGGCCATTTAGGACTGAGATGAGGAGAAGCTTTTCCACCCAGAGAGTTGTGAATCTGTGGAATTCTCTGCCACAGACGGCGGTGGAGGCCGATTCACTGGATGTTTTCAAGAGAGAGTTAGATTTATCTCTTGGGGCTAACGGAATCAAGGGATATGGGGAGAGAAAGCAGGAACGGGGAACTGATTGTGGATGATCAGCCGTGATCACAATGAATGGGGATGCTGACTCCTCTCCCACCCCATGTCCGTTTGCCACTAGGGTGGGGGCTTTTGTGGTGTTGGCATTTGGGGGGGGGGGGGGGGGAGGGGGCGACTAACTCCAGGTTAAAGGGCAGCTCACCAACAATATATACACACACATGTATTTCTTTTAGAAGGAGCTGGAAACAACAGTTAGATAGCAGGACACAGGCAGCTCCCGTGTGGTGCCACGGGGCAAGTGTGAGTGAGGGCTGTTTAAACGGTGTAAACATGGGCAGACGAGAGGCCAGAGTCGGAACCTGATGACGTGCTGTTGTGCTCTGGTGCCGGGCTGCCTCCGGTGGTAGCCCCGGTGCAGACACACGAGCTGCCGGACTGCGACAGACCCTGGGTGCCGTGGTGCGGGACACCAATGGTGCCAAACGTGTGTGGGCCTGAGGACGAGGAGGCCTGCAGAAGGGGCGTGCGTTCAGATTCCCTCTCATCGTTCTCCTCTCCTGCCGTCTCTGTCTCAGAGTCTGAGTCGGACGCAGAACGCAGGACCCTCTGCTTACACACTGGGCACGTCTTGTGTGTCTGTGTCAGCCACGTGTCCACACACTTACAATGGTACGCTGCAGGGAGAGGCAGGGTTAGTGGCAGGCTCACACTCGCCCGCTCACACCCGCTCACACTCACACACACGTGTCCACACACTCACAGTGGTACGCTGCAGGGAGAGGCAGGGTTAGTGGCAGGGTCACACTCGCCCGCTCACACTCACGCTCACACGCACACACACACACACGCTCACACCCACGTGTCCACACACTTACAGTGGTACGTTGCAGGGAGAGGCAGGGTTAGTGGCTGGCTCACACTCACCCGCTCACACCTGCTCACACTCACACACACCCGCTCACACTCACACACACATGCTCACACCCACGTGTCCACACACAGTGGTACGCTGCAGGGAGAGGCAGGGTTAGTGGCAGGCTCACACTCGCCCGCTCACACCCGCACACTCGCACACACACGCTCACACTCACACACACGTGTCCACACACTTACAGTGGTACGTTGCAGGGAGAGGCAGGGTTAGTGGCAGGCTCACACTCGCCCGCTCACACTAGCTCACACCCGCTCACACTCATACACACGCTCACACCCACGTGTCCACACATTTACAGTGGTACGCTGCAGGGAGAGGCAGGGTTAGTGGCAGGCTCACACTCGCCCGCTCACACTCACACACACACACACACACACCCGCTCACACACACACATGCTCACACCCGCTCACACCCACGTGTCCACACACTTACAGTGGTACGTTGCAGGGAGAGGCAGGGTTAGTGGCAGGCTCACACTCGCCCGCTCACACCCGCTCACACTCACACACACGTGTCCACACACTTACAGTGGTACGTTGCAGGGAGAGGCAGGGTTAGTGGCAGGCTCACACTCGCCTGCTCACACTCGCACACACACACTCACACACACGTGTCCACACACTTACAGTGGTACGTTGCAGGGAGAGGCAGGGTTAGTGGCAGGCTCACACTCACACCCACGCTCGCATTCACACACTCGCCCGCTCAGTCACACCCACACACTCACACACACACACACACAGCTCATCCAACATTCAATGCACATTTTTAATGCAAGGACAGTGAGAGAAGGAACTGCAGGTGCGGGTAAACGCAACATGCTGGAGTGACTCAGCAGTCACTACATTCTTCTGTAGGTCAACCCAGAATCCTTGCCAGGATTAACAAGTGTGCCAGAGATGTAACCTCAGTGATCTACCCTGTTGCAGCCGCCTCCACCATTAGCCAGTGAACAGGCCGTGTCTCACAACTCCACCTGAAGGCCCTTCTACTTCTCACTTCATCCACACAGTTCCTTCTCATTTTGAAACACTAACACATGAGCCAACGCTGCTCAAACACGTGGCGTTTATTAAACCTTTCAATTGCTGCTTCTGCAGTCACAGCATGAATGTAAGCTGCACCCACTAAAGGATCTCGCCCCCGAAACGTCACCCATTCCTTCTCTCCAGAGATGCTGCCTGTCCCGCTGAGTTACTCCAGCATTTTGTGTCTCCCCTCTCTAAAGATCCAAGGTGTTTCCTCATGATATTGTGTACAGGGAAAGGCTGATTACACACAGCAACTCCCTGTCAGCTTCCAATCTTGTGATGTTTGGTCACTCCCCATCGACTCACGTCCCTATCCTACACTGAGATCACAATGCCTTCCCCCACTCCCTTTAGTATATTATTGTCACATCTACCGAGGTACAGCCAGTCGAAAACAGGTACAGGAGGAGGCCATTCGGCCCTTCCAGCCAGCACCGCCATTCAATGTGATCACGGCTGATCATCCACAATCAGTTCCCCGTTCCTGCCTTTTCCCCAAATCCCTCGATTTCGTTAGCCCTAAGAGCTAAATCTAACTCTCTCTTGAAACCATCCAGTGAATCGGCCTCCACTGCCTTCTGTGGCAGAGAATTCCACAGATTCACAACTCTCTGGGTGAAAACGTGTTTCCTCATCTCAGTCCCAAATGGCCGACCCCCTATTCTTAAACTGTGGCCCTGGTTCTGGACTTCCCCAACATCGGGAACATCTTGTGTGTGTGTGTGTGTGTGTGTGGCCACTGGTGTGTGTGTGTGTGTGTGTGTGTGTGTGGGTGTGTGTGTGTGTGTGTGGTCACTGGTGTGTGTGTGTGTGTCACTGGTGTGTGTGTGTGTGTGTGTGTGTGTGTGTGTGCGCGTGTGTGTGTGTGTGTGGCCACTGGTGTGTGTGTGTGTGTGTGTGTGGGGTCACTGGTGTGTGTGTGTGTGTGTGTGAGGTCACTGGTGTGTGTGTGTGTGTGAGTGTGTGTGTGTGGGGTCACTGGTGTGTGTGTGTGTGTGTGTGGGCATGTGTATGTGTGTGTGTGTGTGTGTGTGTGTGTGTGTGGGCCACTGGTGTGTGTGTGTGTGTGCGTGTGTGTGGTCACTGGTGTGTGTGTGTGTGTGTCACTGGTGTGTGTGTGTGTGTGTGTGTGTGTGTGTGTGTGTGTGTGTGGTCACTGGTGTGTGTGTGTGTGTGTGTGTGTGGTGTGTGTGTGTGTGGTCACTGGTGTGTGTGTGTGTGTGTGTCACTGGTGTGTGTGGTCACTGGTGTGTGTGTGTGTGTGTGTGTGTGTGTGTGTGTGTGTGTGTGTGTGTGTGTGTGTGTGTGTGTGTGTGTGTGTGTGGTCACTGGTGTGTGTGTGTGTGTGTGTGTGTGGGGTCACTGGTGTGTGTGTGTGTGTGTGTGTGTGTGGTCACTGGTGTGCGCGTGTGTGTGGTCACTTGTGTGTGTGTGTGTGTGTGTGTGTGTGCGCGTGTGTGTGGTCACTGGTGTGTGTGTGTGTGTGTGTGTATGTGTGTGTGTGTTTTGGTATGTGTGTGTGTGTGTGTGTGTGTGTGTGTGTGTGCGCGCGTGCGTGTGTGTGTGTGTCACTGGTGTGTGTGTGTGTGTGTGGTCACTGGTGGTGTGTGTGTGTGTGTGTGTGGTCACTGGTGTGTGTGTGTGTGTGTGTGTGTGTGTGTGTGGTCACTGGTGTGTGTGTGTGGTCACTGGTGTGTGTGTGGTCACTGGTGTGTGTGTGTGTGTGTGTGTGTGTGGTCACTGGTGGTGTGTGTGTGTGTGTGTGGTCACTGGTGTGTGTGTGTGTGTGTGTGTGTGTGTGTGTGTGTGTGGTCACTGGTGTGTGTGTGTGTGTGTGTGTGTGTGCGCGGAGGCAGAGGCTGCCCAGAGATCTGTGGCCGTGTCCAAACGACACAACTTCCAGCAACTGCCAGTGAAGGAAGCCCTCCCCCCCATCCACACGGAGACTTGATCTCCCCGCACCAGCTTGTCTTTGTCCATCTCTAGCTGAACAGCCATGAATCTTGCACACTGCTCCACAGTATCTGCCGGCAGCAGCCATCGACACAGAGCTGGAGTAACTCAGCGGGACTGGACAGGCAGCATCTCCGGAGAGAAAGAATGGGTGACGTTTCATGGATTGAGACGGGTCGTCTGAAGAAGGGTCTCGACCCGAAACGTCACCCATTCCTTCTCTCCAGAGATAGAAACATAGACAATAGGTGCAGGAGTAGAGGCCATTCGGCCCTTCGAGCCTGCACCATTCGCCATTCAATATGATCATGGCTGATCATCCAACTCAGTATCCCGTACCTGCCTTCTCTCCATACCCCCTGATCCCCTTAGCCACAAGGGCCACATCTAATTCCCTCTTAAATATAGCCAATGAACTGGCCTCGACTACCGTCTGTGGCAGAGAGTTCCAGAGATTCACCACTCTCTGTGTGAAAAAAAGTTCTTCTCATCTCAGTTTTAAAGGATTTCCCCCTTATCCTTAAGCTGTGACCCCTTGTCCTGGACTTCCCTAACATCGGGAACAATCTTCCTGCATCTAACCCCTTAAGAATTTTGTAAGTTTCTATAAGATCCCCTCTCAATCATCTAAATTCTAGCAAGTACAAGCCGAGTCTATCCAGTCTTTCTTCATAAGACAGTCCTGACATCCCAGGAATCAGTCTGGTAAACCTTCTCTGCACTCCCTCTATGGCAAGAATGTCCCTTGCTGCCTGTCCAGTCCCGCTGAGTTACTCCAGCACTCTGCCTATCTTCGGTTTAAACCAGCACCTGCAGTTCCTTCCTGCACGTGTGCCTGCTGTGGAGAGCTGATTAAAACACAACTTACCGTGCGAGCAAGGCAGGACCCGCAGCCGGTCACCCTCCTCATACTCGTCTAGACAGATGGCACACACGTCATAGGCATCTCCTGTAGGGACACACAAGGGGCACTGAGTAATGGGACACACACACACACGCACACGGGCACACACACACACACACACACACACACGCGCACACACGGGCACACACGGGCACACACACACGTCATAGGCATCTCCTGTAGGGACACACAAGGGGCACTGAGTAATGGGACACACACACACGCATGCGGGCACAGACACACACACACACACACACCCCGCACACACACACGCACACAGACACGCACACAGAAAGTAACGGCTAGGCCCACGCAGATGCCCACTGACCCCACCCCACACAGACCCCACCCCACACAGACCCCACCCCACACTGACCCACACAGACCCCACCCCACAGACCCCACACTGCCCTATCCGAGCTGCACACACACACACTGATAGACCTTGCACCATCTTTTGGGGCGAATTAGACCAGAGGATACACGGGCGCAAGGCCATAAGGGTGCAGTGGGTAGAGCTGCTGCCTCACAGCGCCAGAGACCAGAGTTCCATCCTGTCTGTGTGGAGTTTGCACGTTCTCCCTGTGACCTGCGTGGGTTTTCTCCGGGTGCTCCGGTTTCCTCCCACACTCCAAGGACGTGCGGGTTTGTAGGTTAATTGGCTTCCAGTGTGTGGGATGGTGCTAGTGTGGGGGGGGGGGGGGGGGGATCGCCGGCCAGCATTGTCTCGGTGGGGTGAGGGGCCTTATTCCACACATTATCCTCAGGAAGGGAAGGAGGCCATTTGGCCCGTGAATGGCTGCTTTCCCATGTAATCATGGCTGATCTATCTTCCCCTCTCAACCCCATTCTTCTGCCATCTCCTATAAGTATTGAGGTATTTCCTAAGCGAGGGCTTTGGGGGAGGCGAGCAGCTCGAGGAAGTGTAGGCAATGTGAGGGGTCACTATAGAAACATAGAAATTAGGTGCAGGAGTAGAGGCCATTCGGCCCTTCGAGCCTGCACCGCCATTCATTATGATCATGGCTGATCATCCAACTCAGTATCCCGTACCTGCCTTCTCTCCATACCCCCTGATCCCCTTAGCCACAAGGGCCACATCTAACTCCCTCTTAAATATAGCCAATGAAGTGGCCTCAACTACCCTCTGTGGCAGAGAGTTCCAGAGATTCACCACTCTCTGCGTGAAAAAAGTTCTTCTCATCTCGGTTTTAAAAGATTTCCCCTTTATCCTTAAGCTGTGACCCCTTGTCCTGGACTTCCCTAACATCGGGAACAATCTTCCTGCATCTAGCCTGTCCAACCCCTTAAGAATTTTGTAAGTTTCTATAAGATCCCCTCTCAATCTTCTAAATTCTAGAGAGTATAAACCAAGTTCTATCCAGTCTTTCTTCATAAGACAGTCCTGACATCCCAGGAATCAGTCTGGTGAACCGTCTCTGCACTCCCTCTATGGCAATAATGTCCTTCCTCAGATTTGGAGACCAAAACTGTACGCAATACTCCAGGTGTGGTCTCACCAAGACCCTGTACAACTGCAGTAGAACCTATATGTTGACATGGTGCCCAGTACCAACATTGTGGGCTGAAGGGCCTGTTGCTGGGCTGTTCCACGCTCTGGGTGGGTCTGGCTTCTCGGGAAGTGGGATAATCTCAGAAGAGTTAGTCAGGAATGCCAGCACATGAGCTGAGAGCAAGGTTCACCGTTTAAATGTTTACTGAAAGCAAACAAGAAATATCAAGATGAAGTGTAAGGGAGAGGTGCGGAGCCTCGATGTGGTTGTGAGGCTGAGAGACTGAAACACAGACGGGCAGCGTCGAACCGTCGAGCCAGGAGTCGTGAAAATACAAAGGGACCAATGACTGCATCGTCTTCAGACACAACCTCCAGTTAGTGGTCGACTCTGACAATATCTGGGGTCAGGGGTGACAGCCTGGGGTCAGGGGTGACGGGGACCGTCTGGGGTCAGGGGTGACGGGGACCGTCTGGGGTCAGGGGTGACGGGGACAGTCTGGGGTCAGGGGTGACGGGGACCGTCTGGGGTCAGGGGTGACGGGGACAGTCTGGGGTGGCAGTCTGGGGTCAGGGGTGAACGGGGACAGTCTGGGGTTAGGGGTGGCAGTCTGGGGTCAGGGGTGACGGGGACAGTCTGGGGTGGCAGTCTGGGGTCAGGGGTGAACGGGGACAGCCTGGTGTCAGGGGTGATGGGGACAGTCTGGGGTCAAGGGTGACAGTCTGGGGTCAGGGGTGACGGGGCAGAGAGGGAGAGAGAGAGAGAGAAAGAAGGAAAGAGAGAGACAAACAAAAGAGAGAGGGAGAGAGAAGGAGACAAGGAGGACAGAGAGAGTAAGAATGTGTTTGATGTTCGTTCACTTTGAGGAGTGAGGGAGTGAGGGGAGAGTTAGTGTTGTAGGCTTGCAGGCCAGCAGTGATATGAAGAACTTCACCTTAAACTATTTCCGTGTTGAACATAAGTAAGTTAGTTTTGAACTTTGATCATACCAATCATGGGCGGAGGCCACACACTAACTGAAGGAAATGCTGCACAGATCAGATCTCAACAACCGCTCTGCTGACCTAAAAAATACTTGTTTTTTGTCATTTCCAAAAAACGCTGCAGCCTGGAACCACAAAGGAAGTGGAATGTAGAGCGGGCGGGCTGGCGGGCTGCAAGGCATGTCACATCCTGTGCAGCTTTACAAACTATTCATACCATTCTGGGACTAGGCCGCAACAAACTAAATAAAGCAAGCCAAGATCTGTCAAAGCATCAGAGAAAGAACAGCTCCTCACACAACCCGCCCGGCTTGCTGTGGGCCCTGTGTGTGTGTGTGTGTGTGTGTGTGTGTGTGTATATGTGTGTGTCTGTGTGTGTGTGTGTGTGTGTGTGTGTGTGTGTGTGTGTGTGTGTGTGTGTGTGTGTGTGTGTGTGTGTGTGTGTGTGTGTGTGTGTGTGTGTGTGTGTCTGTGTGTGTGTGTGTGTGTGTGTGTGTGTGTGTGTGTGTGTGTGTGTGTGTGTGTGTGTGTGTGTGTGTGTGTGTGTGTGTCTGTGTGTGTGTGTGTCTGTGTGTGTGTGTGTCTGTGTGTGTGTGTGTGTGTGTGTGTGTGTGTGTGTGTGTGTGTGTGTGTGTGTGTCTCTCTGTGTGTGTGTGTGTGTGTCTCTGTGTGTGTGTGTGTGTGTGTGTGTGTGTGTGTGTGTGTGTGTGTGTGCGCTCGCAATACTTGCTCAAATACTATCCTGCATATTATATGTTCACCAATGTACTGATCTATCTGTGTAGGGAAGAACTGCAGATGCTGGTTTAAACCCAAGATAAGAGACAAAATGCTGGAGTAACGTCACCTATCCATGTTCTCCACAGATGCTGCCTGACCCGCTGAGTTACTCCGGCACTCTGTGACAGACACTGGCCATTGCAGCATTGTATTCATAGAAACATAGAAAATAGGTGCAGGAGTAGAGGTCATTCGGCCCTTCGAGCCTGCACCATTCGCCATTCAATATGATCATGGCTGATCATCCAACTCAGTATCCTGTACCTGCCTTATCTCCATACCCCCTGATCCCTTTAGTCACAAGGGCCACATCTAACTTCCTCTTAAATATAGCCAATGAACTGTGGCCTCAACTACATTCTGTGGCAGAGAATTCCACAGATTCACCACTCTCTGTGTGAAAAATGTTTTCCTCATCTCGGTCCTAAAAGATTTCCCCTTTATCCTTATACTGTGACCCCTTGTTCTGGACTTCCCCAATATCGGGAACAATCTTCCTGCATCGAGCCTGTCCAACCCCTTAAGAATTTTGTGAGTTTCTATAAGATCCCCCCTCAATCTTCTAAATTCTAGCGAGTACAAGCCGAGTCTATCCAGTCTTTCTTCATATGAAAGTCCTGACATCCCAGGAATCAGTCTGGTGAACCTTCTCTGCACTCCCTCTATGGCAATAATGTCCTTCCTCAGATTTGGAGACCAAAACTGCACGCAATAATCCAGGTGTGGTCTCACCAAGACCCTGTACAACTGCAGTAGAACCTCCCTGCTCCTAGACTCAAATCCTTTTGCTATGAATGCTAACATACCATTCGCCTTCTTCACTTCCTGCTGCACCTGCATGCCTACTTTTAATGACTGGTGTACCATGACACCCAGGTCTTTAAAAGTAGGCATGCAGTTTTGGGCACACAGTTCCAGGAAAGATGTTGTCAAGCTGGAAAGGGTCCAGAGAAGATTTACGAGGATGTTGCCAGGACTAGAAGGTGTGAGCTATAGGGAGAGGTTGAGGCTGGGTCTCTATTCCATGGAGCCAGAAGGATGAGGGGTGATCATATCGAGGTGTATAAGATCAGGAGGGGAATAGATCGGGTAGACGCACAGAGTATTTTGCGCAGAGTAGGAGAATCGAGGACCAGAGGACAGATTGAACAGGAACAAGCCAATGTTGATGGGTAGAAAGTGCTATTTGAACTAATGAGTCAGCATGACTGTGTCAGCAGCAGGAAGTGGGTTCAGAAATTGATCCTGGCTTTTGAGGAGGTGATTCTGAGGGTAGGGGTGGGGGTGGGGTGAGGTGGTGGAAGTTGTCCACCATGGTCTAGAAACAGGCCATTCGGCCCAACTTGCCCATGCCGACCAACATGTCTGGTCTATAGACCCAACTGCCTCCATATCCCTCCAAACCTGTCCTATCCACGTACCCGTCTAATGTTTCTTAAACCCATTGGGATAGCCCCAGCCTCAACTGCAGCTCGTTCCATACACCCACCACCCTCTGTGTGAAGGTTCTTACCAATAACTGGTTACTTTTGGCCCTTGGACTCATCTCGAGCTGCTCTGTATCTGACTGTACACTTCCTGTTGTTGCTGGTTCCTATAGAATCTTTCCCACTCACATCAAACCTATGTCCTCTGTTCCTCTAATGTAATTTTTCATCGGGCATTTGATGAGGTCCCTCCCTTATGGTCAGCTGTGTGTGATCCAGTGAATTCATCGTATCACAACGGATCAGCCATGATTGAACAGCGAAGCAGGCTCGATGGGACGAATGGCCTAATTCTGCTCCTAATGAATTCAGAACAGGGTTGCCCGTGTGATATTCTGATTGGAGGCTTGTGGCTAGCGGAGTTCTCGAGGGAGGTGTTGCTGTTGATATATATTTATATATATTTAAAGCTAGTTGGCTTGAATCGAGCACCAACATTGGCAGATAGTGAGGAAGTGCAGAGTCAGATACAGATCAGCTCGGGATGAATTCCCGGGACAAAAGTATTGGTAAGACCCTTCACACAACACTGATGTACAGAGGGGCCCCAAGCCCAGAGCTGCCTGAAAGTGGCAAGACAAGTGGTTCGAGGGGTAAGTAGTCTATAGCTACAGCATCAAATACAGAGACAGGAAGTCATGTTGCAGTTTGAGACCATATATGGAGCATTCTGTGCATTCTCCTCACCACATTACAGGAAGGAAGTCCAGGCTTTAGAGGGTGCAAGAGCATTTACCAGAATGCTGTAGAGGGATTTGAGCTCATTAGCTAGAGGAGAGGTTGGGCAAACTTGCATTAATCCCCCAGAGTGGACACGACAACAACTAGAGGACACTGGTGCAAGGGGAGAGGGGTAAAGGTTTACACCAGATGTGTAGGACAGGGGGGAGTGGGTGCTTCGAACACATTGCCTGGGATGATGGTGATGGTGGAGGCATTTAAGAGGCTTTGATAGACACAGGGAATGGAGAGATATGGAACATGTTTAAGTAACATAGCATCATATTGACTAGCCTGTCCCTGTCCTGACTTGTCTTTGCATTCTCTATGTCTGTTTTAAGGCACTAGATCCCACATTTTTGTAACCCAATGCTGAGTGATGCCCTACATGCAGACCCAGTAAACGATGCCACCATATTGAGGGGGGATCTTATGGAAACATACAAAATTCTTAAGGGGTTGGACAGGCTAGATGCAGGAAGATTGTTCCCGATGTTGGGGAAGTCCAGAACAAGGGGTCACACAGTTTAAGGATAAGAGGGAAGTCTTTTAGGACCAAGATGAGAAAAACATTTTTTTTTCACACACAGAGAGTGGTGAATCTGTGGAATTCTCTGCCACAGAAGGTAGTTGAGGCCACACAGTTCATTGGCTATATTTAAGAGGGAGTTAGATGTGGCCCTTGTGGCTAAAGGGATCAGGGGGTATGGAGAGAAGGCAGGTACAGGATACTGAGTTGCATGATCAGCCATGATCATATTGAATGGCGAATGGTGCAGGCTGGAAGGGCCGAATGGCCTCTACTCCTGCACCTATTTTCTATGAATAATCTGTGTATGTGGATCCAAGCCGGGCTCAATGTTCAACACAAGGTCCACTGCATTCCCTTGGCAACTTGGACTGTCCACATGCTGTTTCAAGAAACCCTCACAGATTCTGCCCCATGGAAGCCGTTAGCACTGAGCAAGCCCCAGTCAGCATTGGGGAAGGAAGTTAAAGTCACCACGAAACTTTGACATCTTTCAGTAATCTGCCGATAAATCTCTTCCTCTATCTCCCTCTTGCAATAGCTGCTCTGAACCGGTCCTACTGAGTGCCCCCCCCCCCCCCTCCATGAACTGTCTCCCTCGGATGGGCACGTCGCACATCAACCCGGCACACACCTACTTCCACTTTATACTGCTTCAACTGTTTTTTAAATCTGGTTTCTCTGGGTGTCTAAATATTTATCTAATTAAGTTGTTACATCGGATGGAAGTTGCATTCCAGATCTCGTTGTACCTCTGTGCAATGACAATAAAGATATATTATTATGAATGAATGAATGAATTTCTAACTGTCACTGTTGTCACTTGCGGGCGGAGCACCAAGGTAAATTCCTTGTATGTGAATACTTGGCCAATAAACGTATTCATTTCATCCTATTGGGAGGGGGGTGGGGGCTACAGTACAACCCCACTGGAGCGCTTGCACCTGGGGGGTAAATGTCACCTCCCCAAGGGGTGAACTTGTTGATTGTGGATGTGTACATGTTTGTTCTCATTGACTGATTGGTATATCTGTTCATCATTAGTTGTTCATAAATCAGTGAAACAACATTGTTATGTGTGATTAAAGTTGCCGGGGGTAAACGGGACGAGAAGGGCTGTTCTAACCTTGTTTAAGAAGGAACCGCAGATGCTGGGAAAATGGAAAGTAGACAAAAAATGCTGGAGAAACTCAGCGGGTGAGGCAGCATCTATGTGTTGTTTCGACCCGAAACGTCACCTACTGCTTTTCTCCATAGATGCTGCCTCACCCGCTGACTTTCTCCAGCATTTTTTGTCTAGTTACTGTCCTAACCCTTGCTATAGAATGCCATTAAATGCACCAACAAGAGCTGGAGGAGGTTGTTGAGGTCGTTTAAGAAACATTTCGACAGGTACATGGATAGGACAGGAAGCTTCATAAGTTTATAAGTGATAGGAGCAGAATTCGGCCATTCGGCCCATTAAGTCAACTCCGCCATTCAATCATGGCTGATCTATCTCTCCCTCCTAACCCCATTCTCCTGCCTTCTCCCCATAAAGCCCTGACACCCGCACTAAAACAGAATCTATCTATCTCTAAGGTAAGCACAAATGGAAAGTAGACAAAAAAATGCTGGAGAAACTCAGCGGGTGCAGCAGCATCTATGGAGCTTGGAATGGTCAGACTCATCATGCAACGGAGAAAGCAACAGGGGTCCTAAACATCCTGAGGTGCAACTTTCATCATTGTTCAACTTCTGTCAAGGAGAAGCTATACTTCACCCTGGTTAGACCTCATTTAGACTCCACAAATACAAAACATTTCTTCCATCGAACGTGTCCATAGACAGACAGGCAGCTCGATTTGTTACTAACACCTATGAGAGAGAAGCGAGTGTCACCAAACTTCTGAATTCTCTGGTCGGGGTGGAAGGAACCCTCTCCAAGACACACACACACACACACGTCAAGCTCACCGTTTGACCTTAACGTTTTTACAAAATGTTAAATGGTCAGCTCGACATAGACTACAAGACCTACACCAATTAGGAGCAGACGAGGGCATTGGATCCAATTTGTGATCCCAGCTACAAAGACAGATGTGTACAGCAATTCGTTCTTCCCCCGCACACACAATTAAAGCACGGAATAATCTCCACCCAACTATAGTTACCCAACCAGATGCAACTACATTTAAAATAGCTCTTAATAATAACTTCCCAATAACCCTTTCTGTCTTAAGCCCTCCCTTCACCACTTCCACAGTTTAAATTCCATTTGGAATAGTTTGGAGGACCAAGAAACCAAGATGGGCCAAATGGCCTCATTCTGCTCCTAGAACTGGTGGACATTGCAGAAATGTGAACTGCAACTTTGCCATGAGGAACTACAAGGCTGTATGTTGGGCAGCAGAGCGCTGCTCCCCTGCTAACTCAAACACAGAGACCACTTCCGCAGTGACACTACTTGCAACACAGGAAGCAGAAGTAAGCACTTCCTGTTTTTCCAAACTCAAGAGGAAGCCACTCTGAAAAACGAAGTCAACATTTTGAAAGAGTGTTCCTCTGGAAGTTCAAAGGGAACTGAAATGCAGCAATTCTGCACAAATTCTCCTAAAGCGTTTGACAGCGCTGGGCCTGTACTTGCTGGAGTTTAGAAAAATGAGGGTGGGACCTCATTGAAATGTACAGAATAATGCAAGACCCGGATAGAGTGGATATGGAGAGGATGTTTACACTGGAGGGAGTGTCTAGGACTAGAGGTCACAGCCTCAGAATTAAAGGACGCTCCTTTAGGAAGATGAGGAGGAATTTATTTAGTCAGAGGGTGGTGAATCAGTGGAATTCTTTGCCACAGATGGCTGTGGAGGCCAAGTCATTACAGATTTTTTTAAGTCAGAGATAGATAGATTCTTGATTAGTGCGGGTGTCAGGGGTTAAGGGGAAAAGGCAGGAGAATGTATTCCAATAGGCAATAGGTGCAGGAGAAGGCCATTTGGCCCTTTGAGTCAGCACCGCCATTCACTATAATCATGGCTGATCATCCACAATCAGGTCCCCATTCCTGCCTTCTCCCCATATCCCCTGACTCTGTATTCACCCGATCTATACACCTCAGGATCACGCAGCATCTCTGGAGAAGCAGAATAGGTGACATTTCGGGTCGAGACCCTTCTTCAGGTTTAATCTAATCTAATTGGTTTAGTTTAGAGATACAGCATGGAAACAGGCCCTTCGGCCCACCGAGTCTGTGCTGGACAGCCATCACCTCTCCATGTTCTCCACAGATGCTGCCTGACCCGCTGAGTTACTCCAACACTCTGTGAAACGTCACCTATCCACGTTCTCCACAGATGCTGCCTGACCCGCTGAGTTACTCCAGCACTCTGTGAAACGTCACCTATCCATGTTCTCCACAGATGCTGCCTGACCCACTGAGTTACTCCAGCACTCTGTGAAACGTCACCTATCCATGTTCGCCACAGATGCTGCCTGACCCGCTGAGTTACTCCAGCACTCTGTGAAACGTCACCTATCCATGTTCTCCACAGATGCTGCCTGACCTGCTGAGTTACTCCAGCACTCTGTGAAACATTACCTATCCATGTTCTCCACAGATGCTGCCTGACCCGCTGAGTTACTCCAGCACTCTGTGAAACGTCACCTATCCATGTTCTCCACAGATGCTGCATGACCCGCTGAGTTCCTCCAACACTCTGTGAAACGTCACCTATCCATGTTCTCCACAGATGCTGCCTGACCCGCTGAGTTCCTCCAACACTCTGTGAAACATCACCTATCCATGTTCTCCACAGATGCTGCCTGACCCGCTGAGTTACTCCAGCATTTTGTGTCTACCTTCATCTGCAGTTCCTTCCTTCACAATTTCAAGGCCACTTGAGAACAAATGCACGTGAGAGATTACAGATATCCTACCCGCCCAGTTACTATGGCATCCATTGTTGCTGCAACAAGGCTGATGGAAATATGGCCCTCGCGCTGTGTGAATATGGTTCAACGTGAAATAATACTGGACAGAAACAAGCAGATTAGTTTAACACTAATCTCCTCACCCCTCCAGTCCCTGCATATTCATGTGCTGTTCTAAAACCTGTTTCATGCCCTATTGTATCCAAAGATCTTTGAATGTATCGGCCTCCTGCACCACCCCAGGCAACGACCGTTCTCGCTCCACATTAATGCGAGTATGATTCAGAGGTGTTCTTGCTACTGAACCATCCCACTACAACCAGAGAGCAGTGCCGAACTATCCACCCCATTAGTGATGATTCAGACAATCCTTCATCAGACTTTGCTGGCATTACCTTGCACTAAACGTTATTCCCCTATCATGTGTCTGTACGCTGTCAATAGCTTGATTGTAATCATGTATTGTCTTTCCACTGACTGGACAGCACGCAACAAAAGCTGTTCACTGTACCTCCATACACACAAATGACAATAAACTCGACAGAACTAACGCTCTGCTTTCCAGTCTTTGCCTTTTCCTCCTTGTGGTAAACATTCTGAGTATCATCAATGCCTCCCTTAATTATATATATACACACGTATAACAGCTCGATGAGACTAGATGGGCCGAATGGCCTGATTCTGCTCCTTTGACTTACAATGTTGCCTCAAAGCAAACATCTCCTTGTAGCTAATATCTTCTAATCCAGACAGCATTCTGGTAACATGTGGAGCAAGGAACTGCAGATGCTAGTTTAAACCGAAGATAGACATGAAATACTGGAGCAACTCAGCGGGGAACAGGCAACCAGAGATGCTGCCCGACCCGCTGAGTTACTCCAGCACATTCTCCAGAGATGCTGCCTGTCCCCCCGAGTTACTCCAGCACTCTGTATCTGTCCACCTTCTCCAGAGATGCTGCCCGACCCGCTGAGTTACTCCAGCACATTCTCCAGAGATGCTGCCTGTCCCCCCGAGTTACTCCAGCACTCTGTATCTGTCCACCTTCTCCAGAGATGCTGCCCGACCCGCTGAGTTACTCCAGCACATTCTCCAGAGATGCTGCCTGACCCGCTGAGTTACTCCAGCACTCTGTATCTGTCCACCTTCTCCAGAGATGCTGCCTGACCCGCTGAGTTACTCCAGCACATTCTCCAGAGATGCTGCCTGTCCCGCTGAGTTACTCCAGCACATTCTCCAGAGATGCTGCCTGTCCCGCTGAGTTACTCCAGCACATTCTCCAGAGATGCTGCCTGTCCCGCTGAGTTACTCCAGATTTTTGTGTCTATCTTCAGCATTCTGGTAAACCTCCACATCCTTTCTGTACAATATTCCAAATGCTGTCTAAGCAAAGTTCTGTACAGCTGCAAGAAGCTCAATGCCTCCAAACCATTAACGCCAGCTTTACCATTATGTTTCAGGGAGCTAGTCTAACCCCTTCTCTCCCCCTTGCTCAACCTGGACCTCCCTCTCCACCTACATTCCTTCCTCCAGCTTCACAATTCGTAACTCCAATCCTTTTGTCTCTGGCTTTTGACCAACCAGCTGCTCTCCCCCTCACCTGTGTCCACCTGCCACCTGCCAAGCTCTGTCCACCCTATCCCTACAATCAGTCTCGACCTGAAACGTCAACTCTCCATGTTCTCCAGAGATGCTGCCTGATCCACTATCACTCCAGTGCCTTGTGTAGGCCAGCACGATGAGCGCGGGTGTCGAGGGTTATGGGGAGAAGGGAGGAGAATGGGGTTGAGGGGGAAAGATAGATTAACCATGATTGAGTGGTGAAGTCGACTCGATGGTCCGAATGGCCTAATTCTGCTCCTATACCCAGTTGTAGAGTTGAGATCACTGTTGTGACAATGGCCAGTCCGGTCTCCAGTACTGCTCTCTCCTCCTCCAGTTAGACTGTACCTACTGTTTCACAATGCCCTCTTCCATTACTGCCCCTCACAAGCCTTCAGTCCCGTTCAATATTGGGGAAGCTCAAGTGGCCCCACTATGACAAACTTCAGTTGCTTTTGCATCTTGCTATGATCTGTCCACATGTCACTTCCTCTATCTCCCCGCTGGCTACTGGAACTGCAAAGCCATCTCTCATTACTGAGCTCCCTGCACACATCATAACGGTATGTTCCCTGAATATAAATATGGTACACATGACAATAAAAGCCCTTTGACATTTTCCCCGATGGCTCCACCACTGCTTTTACTTCCCTCTTTCACACCTGAAACCATCGAAATACTGAAACACGGTGTTGCCATCCCTGTTCCTCTCACGACAACCAATGGCCACATCATCATAGATCCAAGCACTGATCCACACTCTGTTCATCGGCTCGATCCACCGTACTCCTTGCATTGAAATAAACACACCAGCCCGTCAGCCTCCCTATTCCTTGACCTCTCCCTGCATGTCCATCCTCTGTGACTACATACAGACACAGAGTGCTGGAGTAACTCAGCGGGTCAGGCAGCATCTGTGGAGCTAAGGAAATCGGCAACGTTTCGGGCCGAAACCCGGAAGGGTTTCGGCCCAAAACGTTGCCTATTTCCAGAAGGATTTCGGCCCGAAACGTTGCCTATTTCCTTCGCTCCATAGATGCTGCTGCACCATAACTCAGCGGGTCAGGCAGCATCTGTGGAGAACATGGATAGGTGACGTTTTCACAGAGTGCTGGAGTAACTCAGCGGGTCAGGCAGCATCTGTGGAGAACATGGATAGGTGACGTTTCACAGAGTGCTGGAGTAACTCAGTGGGTCAGGCAGCATCTGTGGAGAACATGGATAGGTGACGTTTCACAGAGTGCTGGAGTAACTCAGCGGGTCAGGCAGCATCTGTGGAGAACATGGATAGGTGACGTTTCACAGAGTGCTGGAGTAACTCAGCAGGTTCCCCCCTCTCAACTTGTAGCTGTGCCCTCTAGTCTTGGACATCCATCTCCACCCTGGGGAAAAGGCTCTAACTGTCGACCCTGTCTACGCCTCTCAGAATTATATACCCTCCATCAGATCGTCCACCAGCTCTGAGTGGAGAGCAGCATATTGACTGGTTGCATCGTGGCCTTGGTCAGCGACTTGGATGCCCAGGAGCAAAGAAGACTGCAAACGGCGGTGAACACTTCCTGCTCCGTCACACGTACTGACACCCCCCATCATTGAAGGGATCTACAGGAGTCGCAGCCAGCATCATCAGAGACCCACACCACCCTGGCCACGCTCCCATTTCACCCCTGCTGTCGGTAACAAGATGCAGGAGCCTGAAAACTAACGCCCAGGTTCAGGAACAGCTTCTGCCCGACAGCCACCATAGAAACAGAAAATAGGTGCAGGAGTAGAGGCCATTCGGCCCTTCGAGCCTGCACCATTCGCCATTCAATATGATCATGGCTGATCATCCAACTCAATATCCTGTACCTGCCTTCTCTCCATACCCCCTGATCCCTTTAGCCGCAAGGGCCACATCTAACTCCCTCTTAAATATAGCCAATGAACTGTGTGGCCTCAACTACCTTCTGTGGCAGAGAATTCCACAGATTCACCACTCTCTGTATGTGAAAAAAAATGTTTTTCTCATCTTGGTCCTAAAAGACTTCCCTCTTATCCTTAAACTGTGTGACCCCTTGTTCTGGACTTCCCCAACATCAGGAACAATCTTCCTGCATCTAGCCTGTCCAACCCCTTAAGAATTTTGTACGTTTCCATAAGATCCCCCCTTAATATGGTGGCATCGTTTACTGGATCTGCATGTAGGGCATCACTCAGCATTGGGTTACAAAAATGTGGGATCTAGTGCCTTAAAACAGACATAGAGAATGCAAAGACAAGTCAGGACAGGACAGGGACAGGCTAGTCAATATGATGCTATGTTACTTAAACATGTTCCATATCTCTCCATTCCCTGTGTCTATCAAAGCCTCTTAAATGCCTCCACTACCTTCTGTGGCAGAGAGTTCCAGACTGTTAAACACTACAGCCTCTAAATAAACTCCGATCTACATAGACAGGGACTGTGTCTGTGTCCTGAGCTTGTTTTTCATTTATCATGCTGTGGTGCAGCTAGTGAGAATATCATTGTTCTGTCAGGGATATATGATGATACGTGTAGGAAAGAACTGCAGATGCTGGTCTAAATCGTAGACACAAAATGCTGGAGTAACTCAGCGGGACAGGCAGTATCTGGAGAGAAGGAATGGGCGACGTTTTGGGTCGAGACCCTTCTTCAGCATGAAAAGTCACCCATTCCTTCCCTCCAGAGATGCTGCCTGTCCCGCTGAGTTACTCCAACACTTTGTAACAACAGAACACTCTGGACTCGAGTTTCTAAAGGAGCACTATCTTAATACGGCAAGCAAGATATTTTTAATGATTCCATTGGGCGCTACAATGACCGGTTGAACATATTCTGGGTGATCCAGCAAAACCTTCTGGTCAGCAAACATTGCTGGTGAAACTTGGTGACTTTAGGCCGTGCACCGAGACAGTAACTTCACACCACACACACTCTGCACATGGTGGATAACAGCGGTGCTGACACAGACAGGAAAAGCCTGAGCTGATAATTACCGTCACCACAAACACGCCCGATGTAGCGATATTAGAGTTTCAAAATTACACTTTACACATCAGAGGCCCAGACTTCTCACGAGTAGAGTTTCCACTGATCAACTTTCCACTGCAATGCTTTCTCTCCACTTCCTCTCAATGCAAGTAGAACGTTCTTTCACAGCGATCAAACGCCCTTCACCACATCTGCACCTTTTATTACTCTATTGTGAGCAGTTTCGGGCCCCATATCTTAGTTTAGTTTAGAGATACAGCGCAAAAAGAGGCCCTTCGGCCCACTGGGTCCGTGCAGACCAGCGATCGATCCCCGCACATTAACACAATCCTACACCCACCAGGGACAATTTTTACATTTACACCGAGCCAATTAACCAACAAACCTGCACGTCTTTGGAGTGTGGGAGGAAACCGAAGATCTCGGTGAAAACCCATACAGTTCACGGGGAGAACGTGCAAACTCCGTACAGACAGCGCCCGTAGTCGGGATGGAACCTGGGTTTGTGGCGCAGCATTCGCTGTAAGCAACTCTACCGCTGTGCCACCGTGACTGCCACACAGTCTGAGGAAAGACGTGCTAGCGTTGGAGAGGGTCCAGAGGAGGTTTACAAGAGTGATCCCAGGAATGGGTGGGCTAACATATGATGAGCGTTTGTCGGCACTGGGCCTGTACTCGCTGGAGTTTAGGAGGTTGAGGGGGGACCTCATTGAAACGTACAGAATAGTGAAAGGGTTAGGCCTGGATAGAAACACAGACACATAGGAAATAGGTGCAGGAGGAGGCCATTCGGCCCTTTGAGCCAGCACCGCCATTCATTGTGATCATGGCTGATCATTAACCCATGCCTGCCTTCTCCCCATATCCCTCGACTCCACTAGCCCCTAGAGCTCTATCTAATTCTCTCTTAAATCCATTAGAGTGGATGTGGAGAGGATGCTTCCACTGGTGGGAGAGCCTAGGACCAGAGGGCACAGTCTCAGAATAAAAGGATGTACCTTTAGAAAGCAGAGGGAGGAATTTCTTTAGTCAGAGGGTGGTGAATCTGTGGAATTCGTAGCTAGAGATGGGTGGTGGAGGCCACATCAATGGTTATTTTTTAAGCGATCATTTACAAATTCTTGTATGAAGGAGCTGTAGACGCTGGTTTAAAGCACAGATAGACACAATGCTGGAGCAACTCAACTGGTCAGGCAGTATAGACAATAGGTGCAGGAGTAGGCCATTCAGCCCTTCGAGCCTGCACCGCCATTCACTGTGATCATGGCTGAACATCACTGGAGAGAAGGAATGGGTGACGTTTCGGGTCTCGACCCATTCCTTCTCTCCAGAGATACTGCTTGACCCGCTGAGTTACTCCAGCATTTTGTGTCAAAGGTTTGGAGGGATATGGGCCAAATTAGACCGACTTAACCGGGGCATCTTGGTCGGCACGGAAGAGGTAAACTAAAACATTGTTTCCATGGTGTACGACTTCTTGTGTACGGGGCCCCTGCTCAGCCTAACGTTCTGTTTGATCTTATTTTTACTGTGCACGCCAGGTTGATTGCATTTGTCGAAACAGGGCAGACGGACCACGTGAAGGTTACAATCACCCACCCCTGCCGTACGACTATTGTATTGTATTGTATTCAAATTTATTGTCATTGTCTCATTTGAGACAACGAAATGAATTTTCCTTACAGGCAGTATCATTAAAAAAATCACAAAGAAATAATAAAAATAAATAATAAATAAATAATAAAACATATTAAAAATAAAATTGAAATTGAATTAAAATTTTAAGTCTACAAGTCTGTTTTAAAATATTTCCCTCATGTCATCCCTTGATTTCTTGCCAATGCTTTAATAAATCCATGCCCTCAGGCTGAGGAACGACACGCTAATAAAAACAACTTGTTTCTACTGCTCCCTCAAATCTGTTGGATATGTGAATACTTCTATCAAATGCCCTTCAGCCCATCAAGCCCACACCGCCCAGCGATCACGTCGGCAGGAGCTCTAGTCGACAGTGTGGGTCGAGGCTGCTGGGGGGGGGGGGTATGGGTAGGTGTGTCAGCGTGTAGTAACAATGGCGCAGCTGTAGAGCACGACTCCACACTATATTCCATCTGCCACTTCTATGCCCACTCTCCCAACCTGTACAAGTCCTTCTGCAGAGACCCTGCATTCACTGTACTACTACCTTTGTGAGACACAGTGGTAGAGTTGCTGCCTCACAGTGCTACAGACCCAGTTTCCATCCTGACTACAGGCGCTGTCTGTACTGAGCTTACACGTTCTACCTGTGACAGCGTGGGTTTTCTCCTGGTGCTCCGGTTTCCACCCATATACCAAAGACACGCGTGTTTGTAGGTTCATCTGTTTCTAGTAATTACTCCAAGCATGTAGGGTGTGGAGCAACATAGATCTAATGCACACAGTAACCATATAACCATATAACCATAAAACAATTACAGCACGGAAACAGGCCATCTCGGCCCTACAAGTCCGTGCCCAACAACTTTTTTTCCCTTAGTCCCACCTGCCTGCACTCATACCATAACCCTCCATTTCCTTCTCATCCATATGCCTATCCAATTTATTTTTAAATGATACCAATGAACCTGCCTCCACCACTTCCACTGGAAGCTCATTCCACACCGCTACCACTCTCCGAGTAAAGAAGTTCCCCCTCATATTACCCCTAAACTTCTGTCCCTTAATTTTGAAGTCATGTCCTCTTGTTTGAATCTTCCCTATTCTCAAAGGGAAAAGCTTGTCCACATCAACTCTGTCTATCTCTCTCATCATTTTAAAGACCTCTATCAAGTCCCCCCTTAACCTTCTGCGCTCCAGAGAATAAAGACCTAACTTGTTCAACCTATCTCTGTAACTTAGTTGTTGAAACCCAGGCAACATTCTAGTAAATCTCCTCTGTACTCTCTCTATTTTGTTGACAAATAGTAGATGGATGATAGGTGTGGACTGGTGGGCCGAATGGCCTGCTTCCACGCTGTATCTCTAAACTACATGCAGCCAGAGTGGCATCTAAATGCAGTCAAAACTATCAGTGGCTTCTTAGCCGTGAGATACAGAGGGGCAGGTTAATGTTAGTTGTTGGGAACATGATACAGATTCCACACGCAATAACTATTCAGCCTCAGACTCCCTACCTCAGGATGGAATGTGCAGCCTTCCACTGATGTAATGTGGACGCCTCAGTCACAGAGGGGCAACCTATTCCCCATGTTGGGGGAGTCCAGAACCAGGGGCCACACACACACAGTTTAAGAATAAGGGGCATGCCATTTAGAACGGAGACGAGGAAACACTTTTTCCACACAGAGAGTTGTAAGTCTGTGGAATTCTCTGCCACAGAAGGCGGTGGAGGCAGGTTCTCTGGATATTTTCAAGTGAGAGTTAGATAGAGCTCTTGAAGATAGCGGAATCAGGGGATATAGGGAGAAGGCAGGAATGGGGTACTGTTTGGGGATGATCAGCCATGATACAGTAGCTCAGGGGGACAGTAACTGGTGTAACTCAGCAGGACAGGCACCAGGAATCTGAGGGATAACTTTTCCACACAGAGGGTGGTGGGTGTATGGAACGAGCTGCCAGAGGAGGTAGTTGAGGCTGGGACTATCCCAACGTTTAAGAAAGAGTTAGACAGGTACATGGATAGGACAGTTTTAGAGGGATGTAGGTCAAATGAGGGCAGGTGGGACTAGCGTAGATGGGACATGTTGGGCCGAAGGGCCTGTTTCCACACTGTATCACTCCATGATTCTGTAAGAGTTAGATTCAGTGAGAGTTAGATAGAGCTCTTAAAGATAGCGGAATCAGGGGATATAGGGAGAAGGCAGGAACGGGGTGTTTGGGGATGATCAGCCATGATCACATTGAATGGCGGTGCTGGCTCAAAGGGCCGAATGGCCTACTCCTGCAGCTATTGTCCATATACACTGGGAAGTACGTGGTTATATCAAAGATAGACAGGAAAAGCTGGAGTTACTCAGCAAGACAGCATCTCTGGAGAGAAGGAATGGGTGATGTTTTGAGACCCTTCCTCAGACCAGACGTCTTGACCCGAAACGTCACCCATTCCTTCTCTCTGGAGATGCTGCCTGTCCCGCTGAGTTACTCCAGCTTTGAGTCATAGAGTTATAGTATGGATTGCCCACATCGGCCAACAATGTCCCAGCTACACTAGTCCCACCTGCCTGCGTTTGGTCCATATCCCTCCAAACATATCCTATCCATGTACCTGTCCAACTGTTTCTTAAATGATGGAATAGCCCCAGCTTCAACTACCTCCTCTGGCAAGGACACGGAAGGATTTTGAGAAGCAGTGGACAAAATGGCGTCGTTACGGTGAAGACTCTGGGTGTGTGTGCACATGTGGAGGGGAGGGCCAATATTGTAGCTGGAGTCTCAGCTCCCTCCAGCGTATGACTGGTGACAGTGCTGCAGTTAGTCAGCAGCTCACCACCACTTCCTGGACACGCCCCTGTGGACGTCAGCAAGCTGGAGAGGCTTTGGAGAAGATTCACCAGGATGTTGCCGGGACTTGAGGGTGTGAGCTACAGGGAGAGGTTGAGCAGGCTGGGTCTCTATTCCATGGAGTGCAGGAGGATGAGGGGAGACTTTACAGAGTTGTATAAAATCATGAGAGGAATAGATCAGGTAGATGCACAGAGTCTCTTGCCCAGAGTAGGGGAATCGAGGACCAGAGGACAGGGGTTCAAGGTGAAGGGGAAAAGAAACGCAAGCCATTCCAGTAGGTGTTGTCATGGAGCTTAGAACCGTACCGCACAGGAACAGGCCATTCAGCCCACAATGTCCATGCTGGACTTGATGCCAAGTTAGACACAAAATGCTGGAGTAACTCAGCAGGACAGGCACCAGGAGTCTGAGGGATAACTTTTCCACACAGAGGGTGGTGGGTGTATGGAACGAGCTGCCAGAGGAGGTAGTTGAGGCTGGGACTATCCCAACGTTTAAGAAAGAGTTAGTCAGGTACATGGATAGCACAGTTTTAGAGGGATGTAGGTCAAATGAGGGCAGGTGGGACTAGTGTAGATGGGACATGTTGGGCCGAAGGGCCTGTTTCCACACTGTATCACTCCATGATTCTGTGACTCTATGACTCTGTTCACCATGTTACTGCAGATGCTGGAATATTCAGCAGGTCAGGCAGTATCTGTGGCAGGGAGGAACTGGTGTATAACAATAGAGTTATACACCATTGAAAAAGGCCCTTCTGCCCAACATCCGTGCTGACCCATATGTCTGTCACAGCTATTCTCAATTCCCTGTGTTTCGCCCACATCCCTCTAAACATTCCTATCCATGTAGCTGTTGAAATGTGCTTTAAACATTGTAAAGGTATCTGCCTCTAGCAGCTGTGGTGGTTAGCTCAATCCCCACTCACCCACCACCCACCACCCTGTGTGAGAATCATGCACAAACATCAAGGTGTTGCAGGCCAGGCAGCATGTGGGGAGAGAGGGAAGGGGTGATGCTTGGGGTGGAGACCCTTCTTCAGACCAGAAACCATATAACCATATAACAATTACAGCATGGAAACAGGCCATCTCGACCCTTCTAGTCCGTGCCGAACACATAATCTCCCCTAGTCCCATATACCTGCGCTCAGACCATAACCCTCCATTCCCTTCCCATCCATATAACTATCCAATTTATTTTTAAATGATAAAAACGAACCTGCCTCCACCACCTTCACTGGAAGCTCATTCCGCACAGCTACCACTCTCTGAGTAAAGAAGTTCCCCCTCATGTTACCCCTAAACTTCAGTCCCTTAATTCTCAAGTCATGTCCCCTTGTTTGAATCTTCCCTACTCTCAGTGGGAAAAGCTTTTCCACGTCAACTCTGTCTATCCCTCTCATCATTTTAAAAACCTCTATCAAGTCCCCCCGTTAACCTTCTGCGCTCCAAAGAATAAAGCCCTAACTTGTTCAACCTTTCTCTGTAACTTAGTTGCTGAAACCCAGGCAACATTCTAGTAAATCTCCTCTGTACTCTCTCTATTTTGTTGACAGACCCAAGCCCTCTGATTCTGACTCTGATCTCATCTCTGCTTCTCAATGATACCTCTCCACCTCCTTTGTTTTAGTTTAGAGATACAGCGCGGAAACAAGGCCTTCGGCCCACTGAGTCAGTGTCGACCAGCGATCCCCGCACACTAACACTAGAATGTTTTTAAACAGTTAAGGCAGGGAGTGGAGCAGACAACATCCTAACATGGCTGACAAATCACTTCCTGGTTCTCACGTGGCTGGCAGGAGTAGCGCTCCATCTGCTGGCAATGCCTGGTATCTGCTATCGCCCTTCCTCAAGAGAGCTCTCCTTAAAAAGAAGGGTCTCGACCCGAAACGTCACCTATCCATGTTCCCCACAGATGCTGCCTGACCCGCTGAGTTACTCCAGCACTCTGTGAAACGTCACCTATCCATGTTCTCCACAGATGCTGCCTGACCCGCTGAGTTACTCCAGCACTCTGTAAAACGTCACCTATCCATGTTCTCCACAGATGCTGCCTGACCCGCTGAGTTATGGTGCAGCAGCACCTATGGAGCGAAGGAAATAGGCAACGTTTCGGGCCGAAACCCTTCTGGAAATAGGCAACGTTTCGGGCCGAAACCCGAAAAGGGTTTCGACCCGAAACGTTACCTATTTCCTTAGCTCCATAGATGCTGCTGCACCCGCTAAGTTAATCCAGCACTCTGTGAAACGTCACCTATCCATGTTCTCCACAGATGCTGCCTGACCCGCTGAGTTACTCCAGCACTCTGTGAAACGTCACCTATCCATGTTCTCCACAGATGCTGCCTGACCCGCTGAGTTACTCCAGCACTCTGTGAAACGTCACCTATCCATGTTCCATGTTCTCCACAGATGCTGCCTGACCCGCTGAGTTACTCCAGCACTCTGTGAAACGTCACCTATCCATGTTCTCCACAGATGCTGCCTGACCCGCTGAGTTACTCCAGCACTCTGTGAAACGTCACCTATCCATGTTCTCCACAGATGCTGCCTGACCCGCTGAGTTACTCCAGCATATTTGTGCATCAACCAGCCTCTGCAGTTCATAAGTTATAGGAGCAGAGTTAGGCCATTCGGCCCATCGTCTATTCTGCCATTCAATCATGGCCAATAGACAATAGGTGCAGGCCATTCGGCCCCTTCGAGCCAGCTCCGCCATTCAATGTGATCATGGCTGTTCATCCCCAATCAGTACCCCGTTCCTGCCTTCTCCCCATATCCCCTGACACCGCTATTTTTAAGAGCCCTATCTAGCTCTCTTTTGAAAGCCAATCTTTCCTTCTCAACCCCATTCTCCTGCCTTCTCCCCATCATCCCCGACTCACTTACTAATCAAGAATCTATCTATCTCTGCCTTAAATATATCCATTGCCGTCTGTGGCAATGAATTCCACAGATTCACTACACTTGGAAATCAATGGAACTTTATCTCACTTAAAAGGAAATAATTATATTTAAGAAAGAACTGCGGATGCTGGAAAAATCGAAGGTAGACAAAAATGCTGGAGAAACTCAGCGTGAGAGGCAGCATCTATGGAGCCATGGAATAGGTGACGTTTCGGGTTGAGACCCTTCTTCAGATTGGAAATAAGGTTCATTCACGTGGCACTAAAATAAATGTATTTAGTTTTGGAGATACAGCATGGAAATGGGCACTTCACCCCACCGAGTCAGTACTGACCGATGATCACCATTAGACTAGTACTATGCTGCACTCTAGGGACAAGTTACAGAAGCCAATCAACCTGGAAACCTGCCCGCATTTGGGATGAGGGAGGACACCAGAGAAGATGCAAGTGGTCACAGGGAGAACGTGCAAACTCCGTACTGACAGCACCCACCCTTTGTGTTTCAACACGCCCCTCCTCCCTACCTTTGCTGAATTTATGGACTGGGAGTTTCTTGAGCTGGTCCTTGGAGAGTCGGTTTCTCCGGATCCTCCGGCGATACTGCACGCATCTGACGATCTGCAATGCCAAGAACAAAAGCAAGATCTCAGGACAAACACACACATTATTGGACAGGAGAGTTATTCAAGCCTCCCACTCATGGCTCACACCATGAAAAGCCCACACACACACGCACACACGCACACACACACACAGTGCCCTTAAAACAATTTCACTGCTGAAGTATTACATGTCCAAGTTGGGATCATTCCACAGACCCTGATGAAAAGTAACCTAGACTAGTACAGGAAGTAAATAAGTCAATCATTGGATACTTTCCTTCATTAGACAGGGCATGGAATAACGAAACAAAGTGTAGCTGCTGGTTTACAGTTTAGAGACACAACATGGAAACAGCCCCTAGAGTAAACGGGGTCCACACTCCCCATCTATCACCCGTCCACCCTAGTTCCATGTTGTAACACTTTCACATCCTGCACACCAGGGGCAACTTACACAAGCCAATTCATCTACCAACCTGCACCTCCTTTGGGACGTGGGCTGGATGTGTACTCTGGGCCGGGACGGGGACTCTGGGCTGGGACGGGGACTCTGGGCCGGGACGGGGACGGGGACGGGGACTCTGGGCCGGGCGGGGACGGGGACGGGGGGACGGGGACGGGGACGGGACGGGACGGGGACTCTGGGCTGGGGGGACGGGGACTCTGGGGACGGGGACGGGGACTCTGGGCTGGGACGGGGACGGGGACGGGGGGACGGGGACTCTGGGGGGACGGGGACGGGGACTCTGGGCCGGGACGGGGACACTGGGCCGGGGACGGGGACGGGGACGGGGACGGGGACTCTGGGCCGGGGACGGGGACGGGGACGGGGGACGGGGGGACGGGGACTCTGGCCGGGACGGGGACTGGGACGGGACGGGACTCTGGGCCGGGACGGGGACGGGGACGGGGACGGGGACTCTGGGCCGGGACGGGGACTCTGGGCCGGGACGGGGACGGGGGACTCTGGGCCGGACGGGGACGGGGACTCTGGGCCTGGGACGGGGACGGGACTCTCTGGGCCGGGACGGGGACGGGGACGGGGACTCTGGGCCGGGACGGGGACTCTGGACCGGGGGACGGGACGGGGACTCTGGGCCGGGACGGGGACTCTGGGCCGGGACGGGGACTGGGACTCTGGGGACGGGGACTGGGGCCGGGACGGGGACGGGACGGGGACGGGGACTCTGGGCCGGGGGGGACGGGCCGGGACGGGGACGGGGACGGGGACTCTGGGCCGGGACGGGGACGGGGACGGGGACTCTGGGGGACGGGGACGGGACGGGGACGGGGACGGGGACTCTGGGACGGGACGGGGACGGGGACGGGGGACTCTGGGGACGGGACGGGGACGGGGACGGGGACGGGGACTCTGGGCCGGGACGGGGACACTGGGCCGGGACGGGGACGGGGACGGGGACGGGGACTCTGGGCCGGGCCGGGACGGGGACGGGGACGGGGACGGGGACGGGGACGGGGACGGGGGGCGGGGACGGGACGGGGACTCTGGGCCCGGGACGGGGACGGGGACGGGGACGGGGACTGGGGGACGGGACGGGGACGGGGACTCTGGGCCGGGACGGGGACTCTGGGACGGGACTGGGACTCTGGGCCGGGGACTGGACGGGACGGGGGGACTGGGCCGGGACGGGGACTCTGGACGTGACGGGACGGGGACGGGGGGGACTCTGGGCCAGGACGGGGACTCTGGCCGGACGGGGACCGGGAAGGGGATCAGGACGGGGGCACTGGGACGGGGACTTGGCATGGGGACTCACAATGACATAGACTTTAGACTCTGGGCCGGGACGGGAAACAGGCCGGGGACGGCCCCTGACTCTGTGGCCGACCAGGGATCATGGCTCCGGGGGACACTAGGGACTACTCCTACACACTAGGGGCACTCTGGGCCGGTTTACGGGGACTCTGTTTAACCGGGGGGGACAAACCCGCACACGGGACGGGGACGGGGACGGGGAGTGTGGGAGGAAACCGGGAGATCTGGGGAGAAAACCCACGCAGGTCACGGGGGGACGGGGACGGGGACTCTGGGCCGTTTATGGGGTACTATAGGCCGGGGAGGGGGACGGGGACTCCGGGACGGGGACTGGGGACAGTTGCATAGGGAACAAGGACGGGGACTCTGGGCAGTGACGGGGACGGGTACTGACGGGAATGTGGGACGGGGCCGGGGACGGGGACATGGGACTCACGGGGCCGGGGGGACTCTGATGGGACGGGGACTCGGGACGGGGACGGGAGAGGCCGGGACGGGACTCTGGGCCGGCACGTGTTACACGGGACGGGGACACTCTGGGCCGGGACGGGGATGAAGAACACATTACCCGCTTACACCCCTTATCATAAGTGAACAGAGACTTCATTAACTGGGAGGCATGGGTCCCTATGAACACGGACGGGATTGTGATCTGACGTCTGATTTCGTCTGCAAAAATTAAAACCAAAATCAGCAACCGATTTTTAAAAGTTTAGTTTAGAGATACATCGCGGAAACAGGCCCTTCGGCCCACCGAGTCAGCACCGACTGGCGATCCCCACACACTAACACTATCCTACACACACTAGGCACTTACACCAAAGCCAATTAACCTACAAACCTGCACATCTTTGAAGTGTGGGAGGAAACCAAAGTCTCGGAGAAACTCCACTGAGTATAGGAGCAGAGAGGTTCTACTGCAGTTGTACAGGGTCTTGGTGAGACCACACCTGGAGTATTGCGTACAGTTTTGGTCTCCAAATCTGAGGAAGGACATTATTGCCATAGAGGGAGTGCAGAGACGGTTCACCAGACTGATTCCTGGGATGTCAGGACTGTCTTATGAAGAAAGACTGGATAGACTTGGTTTTTATACTCTCTAGAATTTAGAAGATTGAGAGGGGATCTTATAGAAACTTACAAAATTCTTAAGGGGTTGGACAGGCTAGATGCAGGAAGATTGTTCCCGATGTTAGGGAAGTCCAGGACAAGGGGTCACAGCTTAAGGATAAGGGGAAAATCCTTTAAAAAAACCGAGATGAGAAGAACTTTTTTCACACAGAGAGTGGTGAATCTCTGGAACTCTCTGCCACAGAGGGTAGTTGAGGCCAGTTCATTGGCTATATTTAAGAGGGAGTTAGATGTGGCCCTTGTGGCTAAGGGGATCAGGGGGTATGGAGAGAAGGCAGGTACGGGATACTGAGTTGGATGATCAGCCATGATCATATTGAATGGCGGTGCAGGCTCGAAGGGCCGAATGGCCTACTCCTGCACCTAATTTCTATGTTTCTATGTTTCCACACAGGTCACGGGGAGAACGAACAAACTCCGTACAGTCAGCACCCGTAGTCCCGATCAAACCCGGGTCTCGGGCGCTGTGAGGCAGTAACTCTACCCGCTGCGCCAGTATGCTGCCCAATCCTCCACTGACACCACTAAAATTAGTGCTGGAGTAACTCAGAGGGTCAGACAGCGACTCTGGAGAACATGGAGAGGTAACGTTTTCAGTTGAGACCCTTCTTCTGTTGAAACATCACCTGTCCATGTTCTCCACAGATGCTGCCTGACCTCTGCTTGTTATGTTTTCAGGCCTCAGTAACTGAAACGGTTGCAAACAGCATCAGCTTACAGGTGCAAGGCAGCACCCAGCTCCTGACACAGACAAATAGAAATGGCACATTGCCTCCATACTAATCCTATCCATGCACCTGTCCGAGGGTGGTTTAAATCTGTCATTGTACCTACATCTAACTCTCATTCCACCAGCCCCTGTGAGGAGAGATTACCCCCCCTCATATCCCTTTTAAATCTTCCTCCTCCCACCCAACAACCGGGCCTTGTAGCTTTGGATTCAGGGCGGCACAGTGGAGTTGCTGCCTTACAGGCCCGAGTCCACGCAGACACTAGTTTTGTGTCATCCACTCCCTACACACCAGGGGCAGTTTACAGAGGGCCAATTACCCTACAAACCCTCACGTCTTTGGGATGTGGGAGGAAACCAGAGCACCCGGAGGAAACCCACGCAGTCACAGGGGGAAGGTGGAGACTCTGCACTGACAACACCGGGATTGAACCCGGGTCTCTGGCTCTGTGAGTAAGCGGTTCTACCCGCTGCACCACCGTGCACAGACGTGACCCTAGTGACGGCGGCGGCATGCGCCACGGGCGGCGCGGAGCTGAAACCTACCGTTACTCCAGCGCATGCTGAGCAGTTGGTCCGAGTCGACGTTGTGCACGATTGCAGCCTTGTAGCCGGCCAGCTGCGCCTGCAGAACCTGCAACAGACATCCAACGCCATAGCTCAGACTTTACACACTAGAGATACAGCGCGGAAATAGGCCCTTCAGCCCACCGAGTCCGTGCCGACCAGCGATCACCTCCTCCTCCCTCTCCCTCCCTCTCCTTCCCTCCCCCTCCCTCTCCTTCCCTCTTTATCTCCCTCTCCCTCCCTCTCTCTCCCCCTCTGTCCCTATCTCCCTCCCTCCTCTCCCTCCCTCTCCCTCTCCCTCTCCCTCTCCCTCCTCCTCCCCCTCTCTCTCCCCCTCTCTCTCCCCCCTCACTCCCTCTCTCCCTCTCCCTCCCTCTCCCTCCCTCTCCTTCCCTCTCTCCCCCTCCCCCTCCCTCCCTCCCTCCCCCCCTCCCTCCCTCCCCCTCTCCTTCCCTCTCTCTCTCTCCCTCCCTCTCTCTCCCTTCCCTCTCCCCCCCCCCCCTCCCTCTCCTTCCCTCTCTCTCTCCCCCTCCCTCACTCCCTCTCCCTCCCCCTCGATTTTCTAGCACATGCGTTACATGGAATTCTTTGCCACAGACGGGCCACAAGTCAGTGGATATTTTTAAGGCAGAGATAGATAGATTCTTAGGTACACAAAGATGCTGGAGAAACTCAGCGGGTGCAGCAGCATCTATGGAGCGAAGGAAATAGGCAACGTTTCGGGCCCCAAACCCTTTTCCTTCTTCTGAAGAAGGGTTTCGGCCCGAAACGTTGCCTATTTCCTTCGCTCCATAGATGCTGCTGCACCCACTGAGTTTCTCCAGCACTTTTGTCCACCTTCGATTTTCCAGCATCTGCAGTTCCTTCTTGAAAAGATAGATTCTTGATCAGTACGGGTGCCAGGGGTTATGAGAAGAAGGCAGGAGAATGGGGTTAGGAGGGAGAGATAGATCAGCAATGATTAGACAATAGACAATAGGTGCAGGAGTAGAGGCCATTCGGCCCCTCATTCCAGCACTGCCATCCAATGTGATCGTGGCTGATCATCCCCAATCAGTACCCCGTTCCTGCCCACTCCCCATATCCCCTGACTCCGCTATCTTTAAGAGCCCTATCTAGCTCTCTCTTGAAAGTATCCAGAGAACCGGCCTCCACCGCCCTCTGAGGCAGAGAATTCCACAGACTCACAACTCTCTGTGAGAAAAAGTGTTTCCTCGTCTCCGTTCTAAATGTCTTGCCCCTTA
Source organism: Leucoraja erinaceus (assembly GCF_028641065.1). NCBI lineage: Eukaryota > Metazoa > Chordata > Chondrichthyes > Rajiformes > Rajidae > Leucoraja > Leucoraja erinaceus. The sequence continues at coordinate 121,184 of NW_026576077.1, read as the reverse complement.
TTCTTAAACTGTGTGTGTGTGTGTGTGTGTGTGTGTGTGTCTGTGTGTGTGTGTGTGTGTGTGTGTGTGTGTGTGTGTGTGTGTGTGTGTGTGTGTGTGTGTGTGTGTGTGTGTGTGTGTGTGTGTGCGTGTGTGTGTGTGTGTGTGTGTGCGTGCGCGTGCGTGTGCGTGTGTGTGTGTGTGGCCCCTGATTCAGGACTACCCCAACATCGGGAACATAATTCCTGCCTCCAAGCCCTTAACAATTTTATATGTTTCAATACGATTCAATGATTGATTGGCAGAGTACAGTTGAAGGGCCGAATGGCCTAATTCTCATCCAATAACACTTATGACCTACCTTGACATCAAAGTTGCATCCATATCGACGAATCACAACGATGAAGTCCATCAGGCTGGTGTTTGAGGGAGGCGGAGCGATGGGCACACACGCATTCTCTGGCTTTGCAAACACCAAGTAACCCTAGAGGGGTTCAAATAAATCAACATTAACTTCCAATGGGAAACAGTTATTGCCTCTTCACAAGTTCACGGGTTATAGGATTAGGCCATTCGGCCCATCTAGCCTACTGTACCATTCAATAATCATGGCTGATCTCCACCTGCTAATCCCATTCTCCTGCCTTCTCCCCATAAACATTGACACCCGTTCCAATCAAGAATTTGTCTACCTCTGCTTTAAAAAATATCCATTGACTTGGCCTCCACACCCCTCTGTGGCAATGAGTTCCACAGATTCACCACCCTCTGACTAAAGAAATTCGTCCTCACCTCCTTTCTAAAAGAGCGGCCTTTAATTCTGAGACTGTGACCTCTGGTCCTAGACTCTCCCACCAGTGGAAACATCCTCTCCACATCCACTCTATCCAGGCCTTTCATTCCTCTGTACGTTTCAGTCTCCCCTCTCATCCTTCTAAACTCCAGCGAGTGCAGATCCAGTGATGTCAACACTCTTCATTTTAATTTTGTTTAGGGATACAGCATGGCCCACTGAGTCCGCACTGACCAGCGAGCCATGCACATTGACACTAGACTACACACACACTGGGGACAATTTTACATGTATAACAAGCCAATTAACCTACAAACGACGTTTTTGGGAATGCCATCAGATAGTGGAAGGCATTCTCCAAACGCATTCTCTGCTTTCCCGTCTTCAGGTAAAGGAATAAACCTACCGGTAATCCATCCCTTTGCAATTGGTAGCCAAACATTGATGGCAGGTCTTCGAAGATCATGGTGGTGTTGGGCGTGCTGTTAGTGTACTGTGGGAACAAATACATCCATTATTGCCAACCTTTAACATGTTGCCACCGCTGCTGTTAGTGCCGAGTGATGCAACTCACCAGGGCAGCAAACATCACAACACAGCCCCACTGTGGTGATCCACACTCGCACAAAGAGGCTACGGTCAGTGTCTAACAGGAGCAGAATGAGGCCATCTCTGGAGAACATGGACAGGTGACATACAGAGATACAGCGTGGAAATGTTCCTTTCCACCTCACCGAGTCCACTCTGACCATCGATCACCCATTCATTGAATCACCCAGAATTGAACTGAATTTATTTGTCATTCAGACCTTTCGGTCTGAACAAAATTTTGTTTCCCTGCAGTCATACATATAACCATATAACAATTACAGCACGGAAACAGGCCATCTCGACCCTTCTAGTCCGTGCCGAACACGTATTCTCCCCTAGTCCCATATACCTGCGTTCAGACCATAACCCTCCATACCTTTCCCGTCCATATAACTATCAAATTTATTTTTAAATGATAAAAACAAACCTGCCTCCACCACCTTCACTGGAAGCTCATTCCACACAGCTACCACTCTCTGAGTAAAGAAGTTCCCCCTCATGTTACCCCTAAACTTCTGTCCCTTAATTCTCAAGTCATGTCCCCTTGTTTGAATCTTCCCTACTCACAGTGGGAAAAGCTTACCCTTGTCAACTCTGTCTATCCCTCTCATCATTTTAAAGACCTCTATCAAATCCCCCCTTAACCTTCTGCGCTCCAAAGAATAAAGCCCTAACTTGTTCAACCTTTCTCTGTAACTTAGTTGCTGAAACCCAGGCAACATTCTAGTAAATCTCCTCTGTACTCTCTCTATTTTGTTGACATCCTTCATATAATTGGGCGACCAAAATTGTACACCATACTCCAGAATTGGCCTCACCAATGCCTTGTACAATTTTAACATTACATCCCAACTTCTATACATGTAATAAAAAATGACAAAAACACACAATCAACACAAATTTAACATCCACCACAGTGAGTTCACCAAACACCTCCTCACTGTGATGGAAGGCAAAATCTTAAAGTCTCTGTCTCTTCCCTCTTTGTTCTCCCTGTGCGCCGAGACAATCCAGGCTCCAGATGTTGTCACCCCACTGGTGATGGTAAATTATCACATTCTCATCTACCCACTAGGGCAATTCACAAAGGCCAATCAATAGACAATAGACAATAGTGCAGGAGGAGGCCATTCGGCCCTTCGAGCCTGCACCATTCGCCATTCAATATGATCATGGCTGATCATCCAACTCAGTATCCTGTACCTGCCTTCTCTCCATACCCCCTGATCTCTTTAGCCACATGGGCCACATTTAACTCCCTCTTAAATATAGCCAATTCTAACTCCCTCTTAAATATAGCCAATGAAATGTAAGCAACTAGCACCAATTGTACTAAAAGCTCAGTGAATTCAACATTAATCCGAGGGATAGATGGGTGTTGCCAGACTTACCGCGTACACATAGCCCTCCAGAGCTGGAACATCCATGATGAGGATTGGCAGGATGAAGATTGCACAGTAGGGCATGGAATAGTACACGCCTGCAGGCATCTTGAGGCAGAAGGTCCAGCACAACAATCCTGCAACACAAACGGCTGAGTGGTCAATGCTGAACAGATCCTTCCCACCTCCACCAATATCGATAAACAATAAATCAGATTCAGATTCAACTTTAATTGTCATTGTCAGTGTACAGTACAGAGACAACGAAATGCAGTTAGCATCTCCCTGGAAGAGTGACATAGAATATGATTTCAATAAATAAATCTATTTACATGCATACAGTCATAGTGTTTTTCCTGTGGGAGGAGTGTCGGGGGGGGGGGGGGATTGGCAGTCACCGAGGTACGTTGTTGAGTAGAGTGACAGCCGCAGGGAAGAAGCTGTTCCTGGACCTGCTGGTCCGGCACCGGAGAGACCTGTAGCGCCTCCCGGATGGGAGGAGGGTAAACCCTGGGTGGGGTGAGAGCAGACCTTGGCGATGCTGAGCGCCCTCCGCAGACAACGCTTGCTTTGGACAGACTCAATGGAGGGGAGTGAGGAACCGGTGATGCGTTGGGCAATTTTCATCACCCTCTGCAATGCCTTCCGGTCGGAGACAGAGCAGTTGCCGTACCGTACTGTGATGCAGTTGGTAAGGATGCTCTCGATGGTGCAGCGGTAGAAGTTCACCAGGATCTGAGGAGACAGATGGACCTTCTTCAGTCTCCTCAGGAAGAAGAGACGCTGGTGAGCCAAATGGTTGGTGAGTAAATAATGTCCCTGTCCCACTTAGGAAACCTGAACGGAAACCTCTGGAGATCTTGCGCCCCACCCAAGGTTTCCGTGCGGTTCCTGGAGGTTTTTGTCAGTCTCCCTACCTGCTTCCACTACCTGCAACCTCCGGCAACCACCTGCAACCTCCGGGAAACGCACGGAAACCTTGGGTGGGGCGCAAAGTCTCCAGAGGTTTCCGTTCAGGTTTCCTAAGTGGGACAGGGGCACAAGTTTGCTGACGACACCTAAATCAGAGGAGTTGCAGGCAGTGAGGAAATCTGTCAGAAAACACAGCAGGATCTAATTCAGTTGAAGAAATGGGCAGAGAAATGGCAGATGGAGTTTAATCTGGACCGCGGGTTCCTTGAGTGCAGGCCCCAGGGCTGCACCCCCTTGACCGTGGGTCCCTGGACTGCAGGACTGATTTGATTAATCCCACTTTGTCCTCTCGTGCTGCTCCACTCACCATTGGTCTGCACTCTATCCTATCTTTTCATTAGACTTTAGAGATACAGCACGGAAACAGGCCCTTCGGCCCACCGAGTCCGCGCTGACCTGTGATCACCCCGTACACTAGCACCATCCTACACACACTGGGGACAATTTACAATTTTACCAAAGCCAATTAACGCACAAACCTGCACGTCTTTGGAGTGTGGGAGGAATGAAAACCCTCGTGGCCACAGTGAGAACGTGCAAACTCCACACAGACAGCACTCGTAGTCAGGATGGAACCTGAGTCTCTGGCTCTGTGAGGCAACAACTCTACCATTGCACCACTGATCCTCCCCGATCTAAAGGCACGCACGTCCTCTTATTGGTAGGCTGTGCCCTCTGGTCCTAGACTCTTCCACCACTGGACCGACCTCCCCACAGCCGTGTAGGACCTCACTGCCATCGCATCGCACCAATGACCACTTACCTTAGAGTGCAGTCGCTGGAGTACAGAGACGGTCAGAGTTGTCCTTCACACCAGAGATCAGGCTCATGACCAGAACTGATGGAGAAAAGGGTCATGAGATCAGTGAACACTATTTTAAAATGTGTAAACATCAATAGAGCAAGTCTGCCAAGCCTCTCGACACCCTTTAACCACAACCTGAAAAATCCCAGCGCCACCTCACAAACAACTCATTGCTTTCCTCTCCCTTGGGTTGTAAATCTGTGGGATTCTTTGCCCCAGGTGGCTGTGGAGGCCAAGTCAAGGCAGAGATAGATAGATTCTTGATTCATATGGGTGTCGGAGGTTAGGGGGGAAGGCAGGAGAATGGGGTTGGGGGGGAGAGATAGATCAGCCATGATTGAATGGTGGAGTAGACTTGATGGGCTGAAGCCTCATTCTGCTGTTATCACTAATGAACATGAACTTCAGGTGATGCACATTATCAGAAAGTCTTTCCAAACTCTGTCTATTGTCTTCCCCAAAGATTCTTCAGCACCCACAACAACTTGCTAGCCCACTGCTCTTCCCCACGGCCATCCAGTCTTTCCTGTTTCAAGTGTACATGCCTTTTGAGATTTCACATTGAAATTTCATATCAGTTCTTGCGTCATAGCTTGTTGAATAATATCGAGCTACGCTTCATCAGAATTGCCAAGGACAAACTGCACCCCCTCCACACACACCTGGATCTCCTGCCATCAGGCAAGAGATATCGAAGCATCAAAGCCCGGACTACGAGGCTGCTAAACAGCTTCCTACCACAGGCTGTGAGGCTGCTAAACAGTCACTCTGCACTCACAGTCACTTGACTTGACTCTGCGGCTGGCACGGACACTTTAATAACTGGCACTGGCCACTCAAATCAGCGGCCCCGGACATTTTTTATGATTGGTTTACTGTATTTTAACATTGTGTTTTTTACCTGCTTTTAACTATTTATTCTGTTCCATCAGGGACTGGATTGTTTTTAGTGTTATTATGTGTGAAGTGTTTTTAAATTTCATGTGCGATGCTCCGCTATTCACTGGGAAACGTCTTTTCATTTTGCACTGTACAACTGTTGCTTGCAAGATGACAATAAAGGTTGATTGATTGATTGATTTGATTGATCAACCACCTTTCGTTTGACAATTGCCTTTGCTGACTTCCCCAGCCTTTCGCAATTGGATTGGGGTGGGAGATTGCAACCTTCATTGTCCGCCCAGCTTCAACTAATGCAGATAACCCCACGTGCACAAACAAAAGATCAAATAGAACAGTTGACCTACAACTTTAGGCTGTGCACGCCATACGCAAGAAGACAAATTAATTAAGCCTTATCAGTTCCAAAAGAAACATCTCGAGTTAATACAAACATTTCTCAGCTCCAATTCCCAATCCTAGTGATATTGAAATAAATCTGCAGACAGTGTAATCAGGTTTTTTCCAGTGACTGGTGTGTTGAACAAAGCTGTGTGGAATGTTCAAGCGGTGGTATAATGTTTGCATTATCTTCTTGTGACTGCCTACGTCATGGCTCTGTGCTTCCACCATGGTGCATGTGACACTCCAAAAGTCCCATTGTTCCTCATTTACTGTTTCAAGATCCTCACTTATTTTTACAAAAGTTTTTTGGTCACCTGGTTTTGTTAATGTGCCTGCTGCTATGAAGACAAACGAAATGTTAGTTGGGACCTTGCCATTTATTATTCATTTCTAACTTAGCCCCTGCTTTAAGACCCTTGCCACACTGACTTGACATTACGCTGCTAACTCTGGTATTTTTCTCTTTGCACTCCCGTTGTGCTTGGGTAGAATGTGATTTTTTGTTTTGTTTTAGAGATAGAGCGTGGAAACAGGCCCTTCGACCACTGGGTCCAGGCCGACCAGCAACCCCAGCATATTAACACTGTCCTATACACACACTCTAGGGACAGTTCTTACATTTACCAAACCAATTTACCTACACACCAGTACTTCTTTGGAGCGTGGGAGGAAACCAAAGATCTCGGAGAAAACCCACGCAGGTCATGGGGAGAAGGTACAAACTCCTTACAGACAGCACCCGTAGTTGGGGTGGAACCCGGATTCTGGCGTTGCATTCGCTGTGAGGCAGCAACTCTACCGCTGCGCCACCGTGACCACCAATCTTCTACATCTAGTTGAAAGCGATCTTACAGACAGGAGGTAGACGAGTGATAGAAGATTGGGCTGGAGAGAGAGATTACTGAATAAGAATTAGTTCCATAGAAGTGGAACGGAAGACTGGTTGTGAGCAAGAGGAACTGAAGAAAATAGATACGAGCCAGAGATTGGCTTCGAGAGTTAGAGTCTACCCGACCGGACAGTCACGCCACGGAAATAAAACAGTGGGCTTAAAGAATTGTCAACGCAAGTGCGACTTTACGCTAGTCGTCCTATTCGGGAAGTGCTGAGAGTCTCCAACTAATATAAAGTTACTGAAAATGTTTAGGCAAAAATAAAACTGGATGTGTAGATAAAATTTCAGATTTTAGCTGAATAGCAATGAATCAATAGATTAGGATCAAATTCTTGAAAAAAAAACAGAAACAGAGGATTTTTCTCGAGGTGAAGTACAGATGGAATCGACATTACTACAGGGTGTGGAGATGATGCACTCTTTATATTAACGCTCTACACATTAACCATTACTTATTTCTCGATTGGATTTATTGGCAACAAGCTAATTATGTCCCTGTGACCACTGTCAGCAAACTATATACCCTCACTCTTAGATCCCATTCTGTGTTCTGTGAGACAATATTTCCACCAAGTTATTCCCACCAAGTCCTGATCTCCAAGGTGGACAAAAATGCTGGAGAAACTCAGCAGGTGAGGTAGCATCTACGGAGCGAAGGAATAGGTGACGTTTCGGGTGGAGATCCTTCTTCAGATCTCCTGATCTGATCTCCACATTGCTGCCTCACTTCTATCCACTGTGGAGTTTACACAATTCAGGCATGGAGCTTGCAAATATCTTTATGTTCCTGTGCCAATGTAGTTTCTCACACATTGAGGTGTTACGGAAACTGTATTCCATCCACGATTCTTAGATCAACAAAATCTACAAATGATACTGCCATGATCTGGGGAACATCTAATTCTCTCTTTTGAATGAATGATAGACACATAGATACATATACATTCGGTACAGGAGTAGGCCACTCAGCCCTTCGAGTCCTATCAGTACCCCGTTCCTGCCTTCTCCCCATATCCCTTGATTCCATTAGCCCCAAGTTAAATCTAACTCATTTGAATGCATCCACTGAATCGGCCTCCACTGCCTCCTGAGGCAGAGAATTCCACAACTCTGTGTGAAAAAGTTTTTCCTCATCTCAGTTCTAAATGGCCTCCCCCTTATTCTATGCTAATTAGTTGCCACAGAGCTAGTTACAGTGAGATTCCTTTTTTTTCCGACAACCCAGGCAGCACACAAGTGTGGCCATGCGTTGTTGCCGTCAAAGACCCAAAGTAGGGAACAGTCCTGTCTACTGTGGCCGCTGCATGTGCCAGCAATCCTCTCCTTCCCCCTCTCCCTCCCAAAGCATACCAGCTACATAAAGTAGTTGTGCAATGCATACCTGCAATTATTAGGTAAAGTTGCAATAATGCTCACACAGACATACATGTCAATCTTCTCACCACATGGGTCTGATCAACGGCAGCTGGGCGGGGGTGGGGACATCGAATGGGGCAACCAAATCATCAAATGATCCAGTTCACCATACTTGTTGTAAGCAACACCAGCGAGCTGGTCTCCAGCTGCTGACCCCATTATGTTTTCACAATGAGCCTGTCGACAGGCTTTCTTCACCAGGTGTAGCAAGTAGTCAAAGGCAAAGCAAAGTCAAGGTGAGCACACCTTACAAATGACAAGTTACAAAGGTACGTGGGTTCTTTATCATTACTTGCAGTTGAGAGAGTAAAATGAACACTGTCCTCACACACTGGGGAAGAATAAAATCTCAAGATTCAAAGAGAAACGAATTACAAATCAAGGATTTGGTGGCACAGTAGAGTTGCTGCCTTACAGCGCCAGACACCCGGGTTGCTTCCCGACTACGGGTGCTGTCTGTGTGGAGTTTGTACGTTTTCCCCGTGACCTGCGTGGGTTTTCTCTGGGAGCTCCGGTTCCCCCTCACACTCCAAAGAGGAACAGGGACGTAGGAGAGGGGTGGGGGGTGGTATTTAGACTCAAAGTGCTGAACGGTGGTTTACACAAACATGAGCAGCAAAAGGTGCGCAGCGGGTTGAGCTGCTGCCTCACAGCGGCAGAAATTCGGGTTCAATCCTGACCTCAGGTGCTGTCTGTGTGGAGTTTGCACGTTCTCCCTGTGACTCCGAGTGGTCCCGTTTCCTCCCACATCCCAAAGACGTGCAGGTTTGAGGTTGGTTGTCCCTCTGTAAATTGCCTCGGATGCGTGGGGGAGGGGAGGGGGGCTGAGAAAGTGGGAAAACATAAAACCCGTGACCAGGCCAGGACACAAGGGAAAGGTTGGGCAAGATGGATTGTTATTCTGTGGAGCATAGATGGCCGAGCAGGTGATAATTGTGGAGGAGTATACAATCACGTGGGGAAACAGACAGTGTCTTTCACAGGGTAAGGAAATGAAGAACTAGAGGGCATCGGCTTATCATGAGAAGGCAACCTTTTCTCACAGAGGGTTCTTGGATTCTTGGTCCTCCAAAATATTCCAAATGGAATTTAAACTGTGGAGGTGGTGAAGGGAGGGCTTAAGCCAGAAAGGGTTATTGGGAAGAAAGAGCTACTTTAAATGTAGTTGCATCTGGTTGGGTAACTATAGTTGGGTGGAGATTATTCCGTGCTTTAATTGTGTGTGCGGGGGAAGAACGAATTGCTGTACACATCTGTCTTTGTAGCTGGGATCACAAATTGGATCGAATGCCCTCGTCTGCTCCTAATTGGTTTGGGTTTGGTGTAGGTCTTGTAGTCTATGTCGAGCTGACCATTTAACATTTTGTAAAAACGTTAAGGTCAAACGGTGAGCTTCACGTGTGTGTGTGTGTCTTGGAGAGGGTTCCTTCCACTCCGACCAGAGAATTCAGAAGTTTGGTGACACTCGCTTCTCTCTCATAGGTGTTAGTAACAAATCGAGCTGCCTGTCTGTCTGTCTGTGGACACGTTCGATGGAAGAAATGTTTTGTATTTGTGTACGGGTCCCATGCTGCAACTGCGGAGTCCAAATGAGGGTGGTGGGCTTATGGAACGAGCTGCCACAGGAAGTAGATGAGGCCGTGATATGGACCACGAGCAGGCAGATGACATTGTGTTCGGCACGGACATTGTGGGCCAAAGGGCCTGTTGTTGTGCCGTACTGTCCCATGGATATGAATGGCCCAAACATTTTCTAGTGCTACGCTAGCATGTTTGACTCTATGACGACTTGCTCAGGAGCTTTCTTCCATATTTCCTAAGACGCTTCATGCAGAGCTCTGGTTAAAGATGTCACAGCTTTGGGCAGACCTGTTATGCTTGCTTCACTGAAGCAAAGACAAACACACTACATAATCCAGTCAGCAGCCAAAAGCAAGTTTGCCTCTTCAGACTTTCAGATGCAAGGTTAAGCAAACACATGACACTCAGTTTAATGGTGGACTCCTGGCTTTGCATCATTAGGTATGGCAGTCAAATGACTAAACACTTTCCTTCTCTGAATCCTTCCTACTTATTCTCATGTTTTAACAGGGTCACGCGCTTTTAAAACCAAACGCCAGTGAATGAACAATGCAAAATCTCAATGCTACAGGGGATTAAAGAGGCGTTATTCATCCAGAGCGTAAACACACACACTGAATGTTTGGTGGCAATCTGACGAAACATCTCCCCGATAGATCACAAGCTTTAACTTGTGCAGCACAGGAACAGGCCCTTCGGTCCACAATGTTTGTGCCAAACACCACGAACTGAACTGATCCCACCTCAGCGGGTCAGGCAGCATCTGTGGAGAACATGGATAGGTGACGTTTCACAGAGTGCTGGAGAAAATCAGCGGGTCAGGCAGCATCTGTGGAGAACATGGATAGGTGACGTTTCACAGAGTGCTGGAGAAAATCAGCAGGTCAGGCAGCATCTGTGGGGAACATGGATAGGTGACGTTTCACAGAGTGCTGGAGTAACTCAGCGGGTCAGGCAGCATCTGTGGAGAACATGGATAGGTGACGTTTCACAGAGTGCTGGAGTAACTCAGCGGGTCAGGCAGCATCTGTGGAGAACATGGATAGGTGACGTTTCACAGAGTGCTGGAGAAAATCAGCAGGTCAGGCAGCATCTGTGGAGAACATGGATAGGTGACGTTTCACAGAGTGCTGGAGAAAATCAGCAGGTCAGGTAGCATCTGTGGAGAACATGGATAGGTGACGTTTCACAGAGTGCTGGAGTAACTCAGCGGGTCAGGCAGCATCTGTGGAGAACATGGATAGGTGATGTTTCAGGTCGAGACAATTCTTCAGACTGGGCCAGGAATCCAGGTGAGTTGACCGGCCTGGCCTGCTGGCAGCCAGGGGAGGAGCCAGGATCGGCCGAGTTGATGGTCACAGCCCGCATGTGGCCGGAGTGCTGGCAGACACTGCCGGCGAGAGCCGCCTTGAAGCGGTCAAGGAAGTTTTGTAGTCGGTCGGTCTGTCTGTCTGAGCAGCATTCCGTTAAATGGAACCTGTTAGATGTCCGTCAAAACAAGGATTCACTGAACTTTTGATTTTATTAAGTGTTTCATTAGTCGATGTGTTTTCATGATTTATTATTTGCTTGCAATCACTGCTAGTAAAGATTTATAAAGTACACTTTGCATTGAATTAAGCGTCACTGCTCTTTATGCCTTCTCTTTACAATGATCCGGGTTCGATCCTGACTATGGGTGCTGTCTGTACGGAGTTTGCACGTTCTCCCCGCCACCTGCATGGGTTTTCCCCAGGTGCTCCAGTTTCCTCCCACACTCCAAACTCATGCAGGTTTGTAGGTTAATTGGCTTGTGTAAATTGTAAATTGTCCCTAGTGGGATTAGCATGGATAGGCACAGTGGGTACTGTGATGAAGCAGACCAAAAGGGCCTGTTCCAGTGATGCATGTTCTATTCTGTGCTCTGCTGGGTGTTGCAAGTCTCAGTCATGGCTGAAAGGATTGCTCCCTCACCTCTGAGACAAACATTTGTGCTTCATCTACAGATTTGGGCCGGCACAGCGGCGCTCCAGAGACTGCTGACTACGGGTGCTGTCTGTACGGAGTTTGCACGTTCTCCCTGTGACCACAATGGCTTCCTCCCATATTCCAAAGACGAGTATGCTTGTAGGTTAACTGGCCTCCAAATTGTCCCTGGTGTGTCGGGTAGAACGCATGTACGGGTCATTGCTGGGACAAAGATCCTATTTCAGAAAGTTCTGAAATAAGAGTCTTGACCAGAAATGTCACCTATTCCTTCTATTCAGAGATGCTGCTGAGTTACAATAGACAATAGGTGCCACTCGGCCCTTCGAGCCAGCACTGCCATTCAATGTGATCATGGTTCAAGCATCATATTTATCTTCAGTCCTATTTCCACGATGTAACTAAACTAAACTTTGAAACAAAGCGTCACTTTAGCACTATCCGGTGTTTTAATAATTGTTGTTAAAATGGCAGTGCCCATTTGGGATGCAGTGCAACCCCTGAAATGTCCAGCAGTCACAGATGTCCTCCAGCAAGCCAGTACACTCACGCCATCTCCATGGAAACCCCTGCACAAACATAACCTCGGCAAGTGAGTGGGCAGTTAGCTGGAAAATATTCTCCACTCTCCTGCCTGGATGTGTGAATAGCCACCTTAGCCAGGCCCGGACGGAGCAAAGCAACAACAAGGAGGTGCCTCATTCATTGTCTCTCTCTCTCTCCTACCTCTCTCTGCATTGTGAATCGGACAGATCAGGAGAGTGAGTCCTGACCTGCGTTCTGAACCCGAGGAGGCATCAGAGGGGCTGCAACCCGTCACATCACATTTATATATATATATATAACTCCCGTCCCCTGCAACTTGGTACAAACAAGCTAACTGTTCTGTTACGGCAAAGGCCACTCTCCAAGTGATCACCAAGCCCAGAAGCCGTGACATAAGTTTGTTTTTACTTTAGTGAAACGTCGTGGAAATGGGTATTATACCATAGGGGCAAAGGGAAGGGGGGGTGGGGTGCTTGTATGTTAGTTATCCAAATTGAGAGAATTCACTGATCATTGGATAGTAAGCTACCTAAGCAGAATATGAGGTGCTGTGCCTCCAGTTTGTGTGTGGTCTCAGTCAGGCAATGGAGGAGGCCCAGAACAGAGAGGTCAGTGTGGGTATGGGAAGGGCCGTTAAAATATTAAGCAACCGGGAGATTCAACAGGTGTTGGCGGACCGAGCGCAAGTATTGGTGAAACGGTTGCAGAGCCTACGCTTGGTGTCGCCGATGTACAGGAGGCCACATGGGGAACTGCGGATGCTGCTGTAATGAAGTTAGAGGAGGTGACCGTGGGGAACAGTGGATGCTGTAGATAAAGTTAGATTCTACACTTAGTGTCGCCGACGTACAGGAGGCCACGTGGGGGAACTGCGGATGCTGTAATGAAGTTAGAGGAGGTGTCCGTGACCCTTTGTTTCACCTGGACGGACACAATACTCACATCGACATCTTGTACGACCTTACATCATGCCCTAACACTTGCACTCAATGACGTGATAGATAAAGGCTAGCATGCCATCTATGTTCTTCACCAGCCTAGCCAACGATATGGTCATTTTCCATCACACATACGAGCAGAACTAGGGCATTCAGTCCAGCAAGTCGATCCTGGCTGATGGATTTTCCCCCCATTCTCCTGTTTCCTCGCTGTAACCAATAAACAACTTTTCAAAGTCTGCTTTAAAAATACCCAATGACTTGGCCTCCACCGCTGCCTGTGGCAATGGATTCCAGATTCACCACCTCGTGCTAGATTCCTCCTCATCCCCATTCTAAAGGTCCGTTGTTTTATTCAGAGGCTGTGCCCTCTGTTCCTAGACTGTCCTTTGTGGAAACACCCTCTCCACATCCACTCTGACCAGGCCTTTCATTATTCGGTACGTTTCACTGAGATCCTCTGCCATCTTTGTAAACTTCAGGAAACAATGTACTTGTACTCCTATGTAGCCCTGTTTCACTCTGCATCTTTTCAGCACATCCAGTTAATCACATCATTCCTATCGTAGTATGACCAATACTACACGCAATACTCCAGTAAAATCATGTGTCGGAAGGAACTGCAGATGCTGGTTTAAGCCGAAGATAGACACAAAATGCTGGAGTAACTCAGCGGGACAGGCAGCATCTCGGGAGAGAAGGAATGGGTGACGTTTCGGGTCTCGCACCTAAACGTCACCCGTTCCTTCTCTCCTGAGATGCTGCCTGTCCTACTGAGGTAATCCAGCTTTTTATGTCTAACTCCAGTCAAATCACTTGGTTTCACCTCCCGAAATGCATGACACTGCTCTTGTCCAGTTAAATCTGCCTTTGCCCGCTTACCAAGTAGATCTAGATTCCTTGTATGAGAATACTTTGCCAATAAACTTATTCATTCATTCATCTCTTAGAAACATAGAAACATAGAAATTAGGTGCAGGAGTAGGCCATTCGGCCCTTCGAGCCTGCACCGCCATTCAATATGATCATGGCTGATCATCCAACTCAGTATCCCGTACCTGCCTTCTCTCCATACCCCCTGATCCCCTTAGCCACATCTAACTCCCTCTTAAATATAGCCAATGAAGTGGCCTCAACTACCCTCTGTGGCAGAGAGTTCCAGAGATTCACCACTCTCTGCGTGAAAAAAGTTCTTCTCATCTCGGTTTTAAAGGATTTCCCCTTTATCCTTAAGCTGTGACCCCTTGTCCTGGACTTCCCTAACATCGGGAACAATCTTCCTGCATCTAGCCTGTCCAACCCCTTCATTCATCTCTTCGTAACCTTAGACTACCATCTTCACAGTCAACATTAACACCGATTTAGGTGGCATCCACAATATTAATAAACATGCCACCTATATTCTCATCCAAATCGTTAACATTCGGACAAACACAAAGGGACCTGGCACCAACCCAGGGGACACTGACCCCCTGGGACACCCCCAGGGAACACCTCATGGGACACAAGCCTCCAACTCCATCCTTCGATGTCTACCACCAAACCAACTTTGGCAAGCTCTCCCTGGTTCCGATGTGACCCAACACTACAGACCACCCGACCGTGCATGACTTTATCAAAGACCCCAATAAAGTACATGTGGACATCAGTTCTCCAGTCAGAAGACAGGTTCCAACCTGAAACGTCTCTGCTATTCGCTTCACAGATGCTGCCTGATCCTCCATCAATGGAAACAGAGCCTGAGGGATTACTATGAGCTCAGGTGAATAAACACTGGCACGGCTTTCATTAAACAGCCTGTAGGCTGTGCAAGTGGATTTGCTTGAGGTTTAATAAAGCAAGGTCGATAGATCAGAGTTAGGAGTTAAATAGTCACTGCACGCACTCCTTGTACATAAACTAATAGCAGGTGAATGTCCAGTCAGATACCCCGAGCTGCTTGCACACATATGCATTGACCTCCTTGCTGTCAAACAGTGTTACAGTGAGGTAGGCGAGAGCACACCTGACCAAAGATTGCAACAGCCTAGAGAGGAGGAGGAGGTAAGAAGCAAATTTACCTTTCATCTGATTCTCAAATGAGCAAATGTATTTCTAAATAACATTTTGCCACTTTAGAACCATTCCAAAAGAAATTAGAAGCCATGTCACATCACAAGGTTATAGCGCCTAGTCAGGGAAGGGCTCACAATGTATCACAAGTACTTCTCATAAGATCATAAGTGATAGGAGCAGAATTAAGCCATTCAGCCCATCAAGTCTAATCATGGCTGATCTATCTCTCCCTCCTAACCTGATTCTCTTGCCTTCTCCCCATAACCCGACACTCATACTGACCAAGAATCTATCTCTGCCTTAAATATATTCACTGACTTGACCGCCACAGCCTTCTGAGGCAAAGAAGTTCTCATATAAACTCGGTCCAGAGCACGAGATACCCATGGCAATAAACACACCACTAAATCCCCATTGCCCCTTCATCACCCAATATACCCAATAACTTGGCCTCCACTGCCACCTGTGGCAATGAATTCAATGGATTCACCACCCTCTGGCTAAATAAATTCCTCCTCATATCCATTCTAAAGGTATGTCATTTTAAAAATATACTTGGGAACTGGAAGGCTAGGTTGCCTCCATTTTACAGCAACCCTACCTGGAAGCCAGGCCAGATGAACTTTGGTTTGTGTTCAGCACATAGGAATACAATATTGTTGCAATCATTGAAGCACAATTGAAATGTGAGCAAGACTGGTAGCCCAAGATTCCAGAGTGGAGGTTTCAGGCATAAGGGAGGGGTAGGTAAAAGAGGTGATGTTGCATTGTTGAACAAGGAAGCTATCACCAATAATAACCAGCAGGTAGGAGAGGCAAGATGGGCAAAGCTCAGAAATAAAAATGGAACAATCACTTTGCTGGGATTACACCAGAAGCCTCCCTTAGTCAGGAAGAAATAGAATAGCAGATTAGTGTTCACGTCACAGGGAGATACCGGGGGGGGGGGGGGGGGGGGGGGGGGGGGGAAAGCATTTCTCACTCCTCATTCACTCACCTAACTCATTGATATACACTGTGAATAACCAAGCCATTTGCACTGAAGCAGCCTCTTCATTTACTGCCTGACACCGAGAAGACTCATAAATTCATGAGGGGAATAGAATACACAATAGGTGCAGGAGTAGGCCATTCGGCCCTTCGAGCCAGCACCGCCATTCAATGTGATCATGGCTGATCATCCCCAATCAGAATGCACAGCCTTTTACCCAGGGTAGGGGAATCAAGAATCAGGACAACATCACTTTAAAGAGGGGGGGATGTTTGAATAGGAACTTATTTTCTTCACAAAGGGTGGTACGGAACGAGCTGCCAGACAAGGCATTTGAGGCAGATACTATAACAACATTTAAAAGACATCTGGATAGGTTTGCAGGTTGGAAAGGTTGAGGGACATGGGACAAATGTGGGCATGTGTGACTAACCTAGAAGGGGCATCTTGGTCAACATGGACACCTGTATGTCAACACCTGCCTTGTGTCCTCTTCATCACCTTTATCCAGCATGTTTACACAACTTTACCACTGCTCTCCAGCACAACAACCAAACCACCCACACCATGACCCGAAGCTCCTTGCTGCAATTCCACTCCACTCAGTACAAGCTACCCGGTCCCCACCCCAACCTCACCCAGAGGACACAAGAGGAGTCTCACTGCCACCTCTCACCATATGCACACTCCACCCCATGTACCCCCCGATCACACTGCCCGACACCCCACCTCACCAACACCCCACCTCACCCAGACAGCACCCCCCCCCACATGCCACCACATGTACCCCCCAAACCACATTGCCCCCACACCCTACCACACCCAGACAGCACCCCCCCCCACATGCCACCACATGTACCCCCCCAAACCACACTGCCCCCACACCCCGACAGCACCCCACAACCACACTGCCCCCACCCCCCCATCTCACCCACACAGCAATCCACCACATGCCACCCATGTACCCCCCCAACCACACTGCCCCACACCCCACCTCACACGACTTACATCCCTCAACCACCCGGACCACCGCCTCATTCAGTCTCCCATGCCTCCACCCCCACTCGTGTCAGCCTCACCTGCCCTACATTCGACCCCCTCCTCTCATCACCCCAGTGGCCCCTTCTCCAGCTCACTAGGAATAACACTCACCACACACAGATCTCCCCGTCACCCCCGTGTGGCCCAGGATTGATGCCCACGACCCACACTCCCCCCAGCACTGACCCAGACCCTCACCCTGAGGCCCACTCACTGACTGACCCACTGTCCAACTGACCACACTCCCGCCAGCACAGAGCCCAGACCCTCACCCTCACCCTGAGGCCCCACTGACCCACTCACTGACCAACTGTCCACACTCCCCCAGCACAGACCCAGACCCTCACCCTGAGGCCCACTCACTGACTGACCAACTGACCACACTCCCCCAGCACTGACCCAGACCCTCACCCTGAGGCCCACTGACCCACTCACTGACCCACTGTCCAAGTGTCCACACTCCCCCAGCACAGACCCAGACCCTCACCCTCCCTGAGGCCCACTGACCCACTCACTGACCAACTGTCCACACTCCCGCCCCCTCCTCCTCCTCCTCCACCCGCCCGGTGGTGCCCCGCTCCTCAGCGCCGGGTGTGAGATGAGCTGAGCTGCAGGCGGCGGCGAGGGGGGGCGGCCAGACTCACCGACAAGCTGGGAGACTCAGGGTGGGAGACGAAGCCCCGCTCACTGTCGTCCGCCCGACTCCATGACAGTGGAAAATGGCGGCGCCTTCCCCGCCCGTCAATCACCAGCGTCGCCACTCCCCCTCCCCTCGCGTCGCCCCCCCGCCCCCAGCCCGCCCCTCCCCCCGCGTCACGCCACTCCCCCTCCCCTCGCGTCAATCATCCCAGCTCCGCCCCTCCCCCCGCGTCGCCTCTGCCCCCGCGTCGCCCCGCCCCCGCCCGTCAATCACCTCGCGTCGCCCCCTCCCCCCGGCGTCAATCATCCCAGCTCCGCCCCTCCCCCCGCGTCACGCCTCTCCCCCCTTCCCCCGCGTCAATTAACCCAGCCCCGCCCCTCCCCCCCGCGTCGCCCCTCCCCTCGCGTCATTCATCCCAGCTCCGCCCCTCACCCCGCGTCAATCAATCAACCCAGCTCCGCCCCTCCCCTCGCGTCAATCATCCGAGCTCCGCCCCTCCAACTCGCGTCGCCGCTCCCCGCGCATCGCCCCTCCCCCCGCGTCACGCCTCTCCCCCTCCCCCCGCGTCAATCAACCCAGCTCCGCCCCTCCCCTCGCGTCAATCATCCCAGCTCCGCCCCTTCCCCTCGCGTCGCCACTCCCCGCGCATCGCCCCTCCCAGCGTCAATCCCCAGCTCCGCCCTTCTCCTACACCCCCCCTGCGTCATCAACACCCCGCCCCCTACTCCCGCACCGCCGTCACCCGCTCACCCATATCCGCCCCGCCCCCCTCACGTCACCCATATCGCCCCGCCCCCTCACGTCACCCATATCGCCCCGCCCCCTGCACCCTGGCCCACCTCCTGCTCTGACGTCACTATTCGTCCCGCCCCTCCGCTGCAGTCACCCCGCCCCGCCCCGCCCCGCCTCACGTCTGTCACGGCCCAAGCCATTCGGCCCCTCTACCCCCAACCTGGCGGTGGCGTTGTCGCGGGTTCGATCCTCTGGTCCGGCGCTGCTTCTTTGGAGTTTGTCCCCTATGTAGAATATTGGTTGTAGGAATGGATTGTGCCTGGCTCTGGTGGTGTAGGAATTGCTCTGCCAAAGACAAGAAGGCTCTGCAGAGAGTAGTGCGTTCGGCCGAACAAACGCACTATGGGAACTTCACTCACCCCCCTGCAGGAACTATACAACAGGAGGTGCAACTCCAGAGCAAATAAAATCATGAGAGACCCCTTCCACCCCTACAACGGACTGTTCCAGCTGCTACGGTCCGTTGCCATGCGGTGAGAACGGAGAGGTTGAGAAGGAGTTTCTTCCCAGAGGCAATTCGGACTGTAAACGCCTTTCTCACCAGGGACTAACTCTACTGAACGTTTTTCCTTCCATTATTTATTATGTAAAAGATTATGTGTGTTATGATTGTGTTTATAATTTGTTTGGTTGTTTTGTTGTTTGTCTTTTGCACAAAAGTCCGCGAGCATTGCCACTTTCATTTCACTGCACATCTCGTATGTGTATGTGACAAATAAACTTGACTTGACTTGACTTGACTTCAAGCACCTCCTGTATGTGCTGGCCCTGGGGAGGGTCCAGAGGAGGTTTACGACAGTGATCCCAGGAATGAGTGGGTTAACCTATGATGAGCATCTGTCGGCATTGGGCCTGTACTCGCTGGAGTTTAGAAGAATGAGGAGGGGACCTCATTGAAACGTACAGAACAGTGAAAGGCCTGGATGGAGTGGATGTGGAGAGGATGTTTGCACTGGTGGGAGAGTCTAGGACCAGAGGGCACAGCCTCAGAATAAAAGGACGTTCCTTTGGGATGGAGATGAGGAGGAATTTATTTAGCCAGAGGGTGGTGAATCTGTGGAATTCATTGCCACACAGACGGCTGTGGAGGCCACAAGTCATTGGGTATTTTTAAGGCAGAGATAGATAGATTTTTGATTAGTGCGGGTGTCAGGGGTTATGGGGAGAAGGCAGGAGAGTTAGGAGGGAGAGATAGACCAGCCATGATTGAATGGCGAAGTAGACTTGATAGAAACATAGAAACATAGAAATTAGGTGCAGGAGTAGGCCATTCGGCCCTTCGAGCCTGCACCGCCATTCAATATGATCATGGCTGATCATCCAACTCAGTATCCCGTACCTGCCTTCTCTCCATACCCCCTGATCCCCTTAGCCACAAGGGCCGCATCTAACTCCCTCTTAAATATAGCCAATGAACTGGCCTCAACTACCCTCTGTGGCAGAGTTCCAGAGATTCACCACTCTCTGCGTGAAAAAAGTTCTTCTCATCTCGGTTTTAAAGGATTTCCCCATTATCCTTAAGCTGTGACCCCTTGTCCTGGACTTCCCTAACATCGGGAACAATCTACCTGCATCTAGCCTGTCCAACCCCTTAAGAATTTTGTAAGTTTCTATAAGATCCCCTCTCAATCTTCTAAATTCTAGAGAGTATAAACCAAGTCTATCCAGTCTTTCTTCATAAGACAGTCCTGACATCCCAGGAATCAGTCTGGTGAACCGTCTCTGCACTCCCTCTATGGCAATAATGTCCTTCCTCAGATTTGGAGACCAAAACTGTACGCAATACTCCAGGTGTGGTCTCACCAAGACCCTGTACAACTGGGCCGAACGGCCTGATCCTGCTCCTATCACTTATGAATTTCTGAATTTAACGCGCTGGAAATTTAAGTTGCTAATTTCCCATTCGGCCTTTTGTTGGCATTGGTGTGAGTTTCTGATTGGGCTCAGGGTGGGGGTGGAGGGGTCAGGTGGCAAATTTCCATTGCAATAGCGCCTATTAACGCCTATTTCTCAGCCCGGTTGCTGGTTCGAGGCGCGCTGTGTGAGTGAGTGAGTAAGCCAGGACTAGACTGCACGGAGGTCCCAGCATGGCGCAGCGATTCCTAGACTTGCAGACCGAGACGGCGGGACTCAGTCCCCGAAGGGAGGACCTCTATTTCCCGCAGGGACAGGTCGAGGGGGCAGAGCGAGCTCTCTGCCCCTTCCCTCCCCATCCGCTACCCGGCGAGGAGCGGCGCGGCCCGGGGCAACCTGCAGACAGCGAGGCTTGGTCGGCAGGTAAGGTTCACCTGAGATTAGATGGATCTGTCCAGCGACTGAGGTTGGAATACGTATAGGAACTGCAGGTGCTGCGTTACACCGAGAATAGACACAATGTGCTGGAGTAACTCAGCGGGACAGGCAGAATGTGTGGAGAAAATTGAATAGGTGACCTCCAAGTTCTCCAGAGATGCTGCCTGACCCGCTGAGTTACTCCAGCACTTTGTGGGGTCTCTCTCCATATCTAAATGATCATAGGGTCACTCACCATGTGGCTTTGGTCTGTTCAAGACTTTGTGTCGCCTATCATAGACTGATACAGTGTGGAAACAGGCCCTTCGGCCCAACTTGCCCATGCCGGCCAACATGTCCCAGCTACACTAGTCCCACCTGCCTGCGCTTTGCCCATATCTCTCTACTCCTGTCCTATCCATGTACCTGTCCAACTGTTTCTTAAACGTTGGGATAGTCCCAGCCTCAACTACCTCCTCCGGCAGCTCGTTCCATACACCCACCGTGCTCTGTGTGGAAAAGTTACCCCTCAGATTCCTATTAAATCTTTTCCCCCCTCACCTTAAACCTATGTCCTCTGGTCCTCGATTCCCCTACTCTGGGCAGTGATTAATCAATATTAATGATTATATATTAATAATTTTTGATTAGTACAGGTGTCAAAGGTTATAGGGAGGTGTCCAGATGATGGGGTTAGGATGGTGAAATCGCAAAAGGATTTGAGTATAGGAGCAGGGAGGTTCTACTGCAGTTGTACAGGGTCTTGGTGAGACCACACCTGTATTGCATTCAGTTTTGGTCTCCTAATCTGAAGAAGGACATTATTGCCATAGAGGGAGTGCAGAGAAGGTTCACCAGACTGATTCTTGGGATGTCAGGACTGTTTTATGAAGAAAGACTGGATAGACTTGGTTTATACTCTCTAGAATTTAGGAGACTGAGAGGGGATCTTATAGAAACTTACAAAATTCTTAAGGGGTTGGACAGGCTAGATGCAGGAAGATTGCTCCCAATGTTGGGGAAGTCCAGGACAAGGGGTCACAGCTTAAGGATAAGGGGGAAATCCTTTAAAACTGAGATGAGAAGAACTTTTTTCACACAGAGAGTGGTGAATCTCTGGAACTCTCTGCCACAGAGGGTAGTTGAGGCCACAGTTCATTGGCTATATTTAAGAGGGAGTTAGATGTGGGCCTTGTGGCCAAGGGGATCAGGGGGTATGGAGAGAAGGCAGGTACGGGATACTGAGTTGGATGATCAGCCATGATCATATTGAATGGCGAATGGTGCAGGCTCGAAGGGCCGAATGGCCTCTACTCCTGCACCTATTGTCTATGTTTCTATGTGAGATTGATCAGCCACAATTCATTGGCAGAGTAGACTCACTGGGTTTAATGGCCTAATTCTGCTACTGGGTTAGGGATCTTATTAAATCTCCCTCTCTCACCTTATAGCTGTGCCCTCTAGTCATAGAGTGATACAGTGTGGAAACAGGCCCTTCAGCCCAACTTGCCCACACCGGCCAACATGTCCCAGCTACACTAGTCCCACTTGCCCGGGTTTGGCCCATATCCCTCCACACCTGCCCCATCCATGTACCTGTCTAACCATTTCTTAGACGTCAGGTATACAATAATGCTGGAGAAACTCAGCAGATGCAGCAGCATCTATGGAGCGATGGAAGTCTACACTAGCCATAGAAGGGAGCCTACTTCCTTCGCTCCATAGATGCTGCTGCACCTGCTGAGTTTCTCCAGCATTTTTGTGTACATTTGATTTTCCAGCATCTGCAGTTCCTTCTTAAATAATTTCTTAGACGTCGGACAGTGTTGGACATGGCCACCCTGGGGATAAAAGGTTGTGACTCTCTACCCTTTCAATGCCTCTCATTTTATTTACTTCTATCTAATCTCCCTCCGCCCAGCCTCTGAGGTTGAAGAGACTAAGAGGCAGTATGGGGGTTGTGACGTGATTGTTTTTCCTCTCCCTGGCAGACACCTCCATGCTGGGCAACACCATGGACTGCTGGCCTGAGTCGTACCCGAAGCCATCGTCCCGTGAGCCTGTCGTAGCTGAGGCCGACCAGACTGAGGATGGCACCATAGCCTCGTGTTCTCAGCATGAAGACAGTAAGTGTGGATCGGGCACAGCGGGAATCCCTTAGAAAGGAGCTTGTAGTGATACAGTGCGGAAACAGGCCCAACTTACCCACACTGGCCAACATGCCCCCATCTACACTAACCCATTCGGCCCTTCGAGCCTGCACCACCATTCAATATGATCATGGCTGATCATCCAACTCAGTATCCCATCCCTGCCTTCTCTCCATACCCCCTGACCCCTTTAGCCACAAGGGCCACATCTAACTCCCTCTTAAATATATGTATTGAATATAAATTTAATGTATGGAAATCAGACTATAATCAAGCATAGAAAATAGGTGCAGGATTAGAGGCCATTCGGCCCTTCGAGCCTGCACCATTCGCCATTCAATATGATCATGGCTGATCATCCAACTCAGTATCCTGTACCTGCCTTCTCTCCATACCCCTGATACCTTTAGCCACAAGGGCCACATCTAACTCCCTCTTAAATATGACCTCAACTACCTTCTGTGGCAGAGAATTCCACAGATTCACCACTCTCTGTGTAAATTTTTTTTTTCTCATCTCGGTCCTAAAAGACTTCCCTCTTATCTTTAAACTGTGACCCCTAGTTCTGGACTTCCCCAACATCGGGAACAATCTTCCTGCATCTAGCCTGTCCAACCCCTTAAGAATTTTGTAAGTTTCTATAAGATCCCTCTTAAATATGGCCTCAACTACCTTCTGTGGCAGAGAATTCCACAGATTCACCACTCTATGTGTGGGGGAAAAAAATTCTCATCTCGGTCCTAATAGACATACTAAAACTGTGTGTGGCCCCTTGTTCTGGACTTCCCCAACAGACAGTACCCGTAGTCAGGATGGAACCAGGGTCTCTGGCGCTGTAGGCAGCAGCTCTGCCCGTTGTGTGTTGTGTGTGCCGTTACCCACTGTATCTTGTCACCTGCAGACGCCCACAACTTGGTGTCGGGAGCCGACTCCTGGAACGGTTTGCGTTGGCTCGGGGCGAGGCCGGAATCCTGGGTGGACGCGGCCAAGGAGAACGGCTCCAACACGGGGCAGCAGCAGCAGCAGCAGCAGACGGTGTCGAAGAGGACCAAGGGGCGCACCACCTTCAGCGGCGACCAGCTGCGAGTCCTGCAGCAACGCTTCCACCTGCAGCGTTACGTCTCCGCATCCGAGCGGCAGGAGCTGGGACATGTGCTGGGGATGAGCAGTCAACAGGTAGGGGGAGGTGGTGGTGGTGAAGGTGGAGGTGGGGGGTGAAGGTGGAGGTGGGGGGTGGGAAGGTGGAGGTGGAGGTGGGGGGGGGGGGTGAAGGTGGGAGTGGGGGAGTGAAGGTGGAGGTGGAGGTGAAGGTGAAGGTGAAGGTGGAGGTGGAGGTGGGGGGGGGGGGGTGAAGGTGGAGGTGGGGGGGGGTGAAGGTGGAGGTGGAGGTGGAGGTGACAGGTGAAGGTGAAGGTGGAGGTGGAGGTGGGGGGGGTGAAGGTGGAGGTGGAGGTGGGGGGGTGAAGGTGGAGGTGGGGGGGTGGAGGTGGAGGTGGAGGGTGGGGGGGTGAAGGTGGAGGTGGAGGTGGGGGGGTGAAGGTGGAGGTGGGGGGGTGAAGGGAGGTGGGGGGGGTGGAGGTGGAGGGGGGGGGGGTGAGGTGGAGGGTGGGGGGGGGGGGTGAAGGTGGGGGTGAAGGTGTGGAGGTGGGGGGGTGGAGGTGGAGGTGGTGGTGGGGGGTGAAGGTGGAGGTGGGGGGGGGTGGAGGTGGAGGTGGGGGGGGGGTGAAGGTGGGGGTGGGGGTGGGGGGGTGGAAGGTGGGGGGTGAAGGTGGAGGTGGAGGTGGAGGGGGAGGTGGGGGGGTGAAGGTGGAGGTGGGGGGGGGGAACGGTGGAGGTGGGGGGGGTGAAGGTGGAGGTGGAGGTGGGGGGGGTGAAGGTGGGGGGTGAAGGTGGGGGGGGGGGGTGTGGAGGTGGAGGTGGAGGTGGGGTGGGGGTGGAGGGGGGGGGGGGTGGGGGGGGGGGGGGGGGGGTGGGGGGAGGGGGGGGTAGGGGGGGGGGTGGGTGGGTGGGGGGGGGGGAGGGGGTGGGGGTGGAGGTGGGGGGGGGGAAGAGGGGTTTGAGTGGGGGGGGGGTGGGGGGGGTGGGTGAGGTGGAGGGTGGGGGTGAAGGTGGAGGTGGGGGGTGGAGGGGGTGAAGGTGGAGGTGGTGGGGTGGGAGGTGGGGGGGGGGGGGTGAGGTGTGGAGGGGGGGGGGTGGAGGTGGAGGTGGGGGTGGGGGGGGAGTGGGGGTGTGAGGTGGAGGTGGAGGGGGTGGGGGGGAGGTGAAGGTGGAGGTGGGGGGGGGGGGGGGGTGGAGGGGGGGGGGGGGGGGGGTGGGGGGGGGGGGGGGGGGGTGGGGGGGGGGGGGGGGGGGGGGGGGGGGGGGGGGGGGGTGGGGGGGGGGGGGGGGGGGGGGGGGGGGGGTGGGGGGGGGGGGGGGGGGGGAGGGGGGGGGGGGGGTTGGGGGTGGGGGGGGGTGGGGGGGGGTGGGGGGTGGAGGTGGAGGGTGGAGGTGGAGGGTGGAGTGGAGGGGAGGTGGGGGGTGGAAGGTGAAGGGAGGTGGGTGGGGTGGAGGTGGAGGTGGGGGTGGGGTGGGGGAGGTGGAGGTGGAGGTGGGGGGGTGGAGGTGGAGGTGGGGGGGGGGGTGGAGGTGGAGGGGGGGGTGGGGGGGGAAGGTGGGGTGGGGGGTGGGGGGGTGGGGTGGGGGGGGGAGGGGGGGGTGGAGGTGGGGGGGGGTGGAGGTGGGGTGGGGGGGGGGGGTGGAGGGGGGAGAGGGGGGTGAGGGGGGTGAGGGGGGGGGGGGGGGGGGTGTGGAGGTGGAGGTGGGGGTGTGGAGGTGGAGGGGGGGGTTGAGGGGGGGAAGGTGGGGGTGGGGGGGGGGAGGTGGGGGTGGGGGGGGGTGGAGGTGGGAGGGGTGGAGGGGGGGGGGTGGGTGGGGGGGGGGGTGGAGGTGGAGGGGGTGGGAGGGGGGGTGGGGGGGTGAGGTGGGGTGGGGGGTGGGGGTGGAGGGGAGGGGGGTGAAGGTGGAGGTGGGGGGGGGGAAGGTGGAGGGGGGAGGGTGGGGGTGGGGGGGGTGGGTGGAGGTGGGGGGGGGAAGGGGAGGTGGGGTGGAGGTGGGGGGTGGAGGTGGGGGGGGTGAAGGGGGGTGGGGGGTGGAGGTGGAGGTGGGGGGGGGGAGGGTGGGTGGTGGTGGGGGGGAGGTGGAGGGGGGTGGGTGAAGGTGGACGGTGGAGGTGGGGGGTGAAGGTGGAGGTGGGGTGGGGGTGAAGGTGGAGGTGGGGGTTGAGGGGTGAGGTGGGGGGGTGGAGGTGGGGTGGGGGGGGAAGGTGGTTGTGGAGTGGGGGGTGGGGTTCCCTCTGGGGGGGGGGGGTGGGGGGGGTGAGGTGGAGGTGTGGGTGGAGGTGGGGGGGTGAAGGTGGAGGTGGGAGGGGGGGGTGAATGGTGGAAGGTGGGGGTGGGGGTGAAGGTGGAGGTGGGGGGGTGAAGGTGGAGGTGGGGGTGGAGGGTGGGGGGTGGGTGTGGAGGTGGAGGTGGGGGTGGAAGGTGGAGGTGGAGGTGGGGGGGGGAGGTGAAGGTGGAGGTGGAGTGAAGGTGGAGGTGGGGGGGTGGAGGTGGGGGGGGTGGAGGTGGAGGTGGGGGTGGGGGGGGGAAGGTGAAGGTGGGGGTGGTGGGGGTGGGTGGGGGGGTGGAGGTGGGGGGGGAGAAGGGGAGGTGGAAGGGGGGGGGGTGAAGGTGGAGGTGGGGGGGGTGGGTGGGGTGGGGGGGGGTGAAGGTGGAGGTGGGGGGGGGGGGTGGAGGTGGAGGTGGGGGGGTGGAGGTGGGGGGTGGAGGGTGGGGGGGGGGTGGAGGTGGAGGTGGGGGGTGGAGGTGGGGGGGTGAAGGTGAAGGTGGAGGTGTGGTTCGCTTGTCTCTACTGTACACTGACAATGACAATTAAAATTGAATCTGAATCTGAGGTGGGGGGGTGAAGGTGGAGGTGGGGGGGTGAAGGTGGGGTGGGAGTGGAGGTGGGGGGGTGAAGGGGGAGGTGGAGGTGGGGGGGGTGAAGGTGAAGGTGGAGGTGTGGTTCGCTTGTCGCTGTACGGTACACTGACAATGACAATTAAAATTGAATCTGAATCTGAATCTGAGGTGGGGGGGTGGGTGGGGGGTGGGGGAGTGAAGGTGAAGGTGGAGGTGAAGGTGGGGGAGGGGAGGTGGGGGGGTGAAGGTGGGGGGGGGGAAGGTGGAGGTGGGGGGGTGAAGGAGGTCGGGGGGGGGGGGGCTGCTACTCACACATAGGCTGTTGGGGCCACATATCTTCATCATTATCTTCCCTCCTTGATACACGTGACAATAAACTAAACTAAACTAAGAGAAAGGTTGAACAAGTTAGGTCTTTATTCTCTGGAGCGCAGAAGGTTAAGGGGGACTTGATAGAGGTCTTTAAAATGATGAGAGGGATAGACAGAGTTGACGTGGACAAGCTTTTCCCTTTGAGAATAGGGAAGATTCAAACAAGAGGACATGACTTCAGAATTAAGGGACAGAAGTTTAGGGGTAACATGAGGGGGAACTTCTTTACTCAGAGAGTGGTGGCGGTGTGGAATGAGCTTCCAGTGGAAGTGGTGGAGGCAGGTTCGTTGGTATCATTTAAAAATAAATTGGATAGGCATATGGATGAGAAGGGAATGGAGGGTTATGGTATGAGTGCAGGCAGGTGGGACAAAGGGAAAAAGTTGTTCGGCACGGACTTGTAGGGCCGAGATGGCCTGTTTCCGTGCTGTAATTGTTATATGGTTAAACTAAAAACTAATATCTCGGGTGGCACGGTGGTGCAGCGGGTAGAGCTGCTGCCTCACAACATCACAGACCCAGGTTCGATCCTGATTACGGGAGCTGTCTGTGTGGAGTTTGCACGGTCTCCCTGTGACCTGCGTGGGTTTTTCCCCGGATGATCCAGTTTCCTCCCACACTCCAAAGACGTACAGGTTTCTGTAAAGTGTGAATTGTCCGCAGTGTGTGTAGGATAGTGTGAGTGTACGGGGTGATCGATGGTCGGCATGGACTCGGTGGGCAGAAGGGCCTGTTTCCACACAATCTAAAGTCTATCTTAGTTTAGTTTAGGGATACTGGGTTAACATACGATGAGCGTTTGTCGGCACTGGGCCTGTACTCGCTGGAGTTTAGAAGAATGAGCGGGGACCTCATTGAAACGTAGCAAATAGTGGAAGGGTTGGATAGAGTGGATGTGGAGAGGATGTTTCCACTAATGGGAGAGTCTAGGACCAGAGGTCACAACCTCAGAATTAAAGGATATTCTTTTCGGAAGGAGATGAGGAGAAATTTCTTTACTCAAGATGGTGGTGAATCTGTGGAATTATTTGCAGAGGCCACACCAGTGGATGTTTTTAAAGCAGGCATAGATAGATTCTTGATTAGTACGGGTGTCTGGGGTTATGGGGAGAAGGCAGGAGAATGGGGTTAGGAGTATTGCGTACAGTTTTGGTCTCCTAATCTGAGGAAAGACATTCTTGCCATAGAGGATTTGAGTCTAGGAGCAGGGAGGTTCTACTGCAGTTGTACAGGGTCTTGGTGAGACCACACCTGGAGTATTGCGTACAGTTTTGGTCTCCTAATCTGAGGAAAGACATTATTGCCATAGAGGGAGTACAGAGAAGGTTCACCAGACTGATTCCTGGGATGTCAGGACTTTCATATGAAGAAAGACTGGATAGACTCGGCTTGTACTCGCTGGAATTTAGAAGGTTGAGGGGGGATCTTATAGAAACTTACAAAATTCTTAAGGGGTTGGACAGGCTAGATGCAGGAAGATTGTTCCCGATGTTGGGGAAGTCCAGAACAAGGGGTCACAGTTTAAGGATAAGGGGGAATCCTTTAGGACCGAGATGAGAAAAACATTTTTCACAGAGAGAGTGGTGAATCTGTGGAACTCTCTGCCACAGAAGGTAGTTGAGGCCACAGTTCATTGGCTATATTTAAGAGGGTGTTGGATGTGGCCCTTGTGTCTAAAGGGATCAGTGGGTATGGAGAGAAGGCAGGTACAGGATACTGAGTTGGATGATCAGCCATGATCATATTGAATGGCGGTGCAGGCTCGAAGGGCCGAATGGCCTCTAATCCTGCACCTATTTGCTATGTTCTATGTTTCTATGAGTTACTCCATGTTCATCAGAGATGCTGCCTGACCCGCTGAGTTACTCCAGCACTCTGTGAAACGTCACCTATCCATGTTCTCCACAGATGCTGCCTGACCCACCCGCTGAGTTACTCCAGCACTCTGTGAAACGTCACCTATCCATGTTCTCCACAGATGCTGCCTGACCCACTCAGTTATGGTGCAGCAGCATCTATGGAGCTAAGGAAATAGGCAATGTTTCGGGCCGAAATCCTTCTGGAAATAGGCAACGTTTCGGGCCGAAACCCTTACGGGTTTCGGCCTGAAACGTTGCCTATTTCCTTAGCTCCATAGATGCTGCCTGACTCGCTGAGTTACTCCAGCACTCTGTGAAACGTCACCTATCCATGTTCTCCACAGATGCTGCCTGACCCGCTGAGTTACTCCAGCACTCTGTGAAACGTCACCTATCCATGTTCTCCACAGATGCTGCTGACCCACTGAGTTGCTCCCAGCACTCTGTGTATTTTTGGGGTGCATGTTGGGGTAACACTATCAAACTCCAGAGCGCTAGAGTGCTCTAACGACCCTGTTCCGGTGACACAGGCAGTTCCAGCTGCCCAGGGTGATCTCACACCTTGGAGGTGTTGCATTTCTGAGCATTGTTGTGCCTGGCCTTGGAATCTGTACCTGGCTGCTTGTACCTGCAGAATCCTTTGTTATGCAGCCCACCTTGAGGACGTGTGAATAGTCTGCGAACTGCAACTGTGGACAGTGTCTCACCCCAGGCCCCCTTGTCCATGCTTACACCTCTGCCCTGCCAGACCCACTGGGACCGACCGCTGAGCTCTTTGTTTTGCTAATCAGCCACAAACTGCAGCCCCGGGAACATTCTTGTAGTCACCCAGCCATACTAGTTATCAGTCATGCAGCATATAGACAGGCCCTTCGGCCCAACTTGCTCATGCTGACCCTACCTGCTCATGTGGACCAACACTAGTCAAGTCAAGAGAGTTAGAAACATAGAAAATAGGTGCAGGAGTAGAGGCCATTCGGCCCTTCGAGCTTGCACCACCATTCAATATGATCATGGCTGATAGAAACATAGAAAATAGGTGCAGGAGTAGAGGCCATTCAGCCCTTCGAGCTTGCACCACCATTCAATATCATCATGGCTGATAGAAACATAGAAAATAGGTGCAGGAGTAGAGGCCATTCGGCCCTTCGAGCCTGCACCGCCATTCAATATGATCATGGCTGATAGATACATAGAAAATAGGTGCAGGAGTAGAGGCCATTCGGCCCTTCGAGCCTGCACCACCATTCAATATGATCATGGCTGATCATCCAACTCAGTATCCCATCCCTGCCTTCTCTCCATACCCCCTGATCCCTTTAGCCACAAGGGCCACATCTAACTCCCTCTTAAATATAGCCAACGAACTGTGTGGCCTCAACTACCTTCTGTGGCAGAGAGTTCCACAGATTCACCACTCTCTGTGTGTGAAAAATGTTTTTCTCATCTCGGTCCTAAAAGATTTCCCCCTTATCCTTAAACTGTGTGTGTGGCCCCTTGTTCTGGACTTCCCCAACATCGGGAACAATCTTCCTGCATCTAGCCTGTCCAACCCCTTAAGAATTTTGTAAGTTTCTATAAGATCCCCCCTCAATCTTCTAAATTCTAGCGAGTACAAGCCGAGTCTATCCAGTCTTTCTTCATATGAAAGTCCTGACATCCCAGGAATCAGTCTGGTGAACCTTCTCTGTACTCCCTCTATGGCAATAATGTCTTTTCTCAGATTAGGAGACCAAAACTGTACGCAATACTCCAGGTGTGGTCTCACCAAGACCCTGTACAACTGCAGTAGAACCTCCCTGCTCCTAGACTCAAATCCTCTATGGCAAGAATGTCTTTCCTCAGATTAGGAGACCAAAACTGTTTCTATAAGATCTTCTAAATTCTAGTGACGTTTGGTGTTGATCCTGAAGAAGGGTCCTGACCCGAAGCTTCACCCATCCCTTCTCTCCAGAGATGCTGCCTGTGCCGCTGAGTTACTCCAGCTTTCTGTGCCTATATATAATGCAATTTAAAGACCTACGGTGATAATGAACTGGATTTATTCCTTTCAGGTGAAGACTTGGTTCCAAAATCGACGCATGAAGGTCAAGCGGATCGTGAAGGACCCGACCGACAGCACAGTGGTCAGCTACCTGCGGCCGGACTCAACTCAGGTGAGTGTGGGTACCTGGGCTCGGCTGGGATGGGTCTCTCCATCAACAATGTACAGGGTAGAGCTGCTGCCTCACAGCGCCAAAGACCCAGGTTCGATCCTGACCTCGGGTGCTGTCTGTGCAGAGTTTGCATGCTCTCCCCGTGACCTGTGTGGGTTTTCTCCGGGTGCTCCAGTTTCCTCCCACACTCCAAAGACTTGCGGGTTAGTAGATGAATTGGCTGCTATGAATTTGGAGGAAAGGCATCTCGTATATCAGCTTCCAACACAGTGGTGTGAAAAGTGATTTCTCTAAATTCAAATAACCCCGGCATTCCCTCTCTCTCTCCACTGGTCACTGATGTCCACCCTGGATTTTGTCCTTCCACTACCACCCTCTGTCATCTGTGAATAAGCCCGTTCTGAATCTCCAGCGTATGTGTTAGTTTAGAGATACAACGTGAAAACAGGCCCTTCAGCCCACTGAGTCCATGCTGACCAGCGATCCCTGTACACTAGTTCTGTCCTACACACCTGGGGACAATTTACAGAAGCCAATTAACCTGCAAACATAGAAACATAGACAACTGGTGCAGGAGTAGAGGCCATTCGGCCCTTCGAGCCTGCACCATTCGCCATTCAATATCATCATGGCTGATCATCCAATTCAGTATCCCATCCCTGCCTTCTCTCCATACCCCCTGATCCCTTTAGCCACAAGGGCCACATCTAACTCCCTCTTAAATATAGCCTGGCCTCAACTACCTTCTGTGGCAGAGAATTCCAGAGATTCACCACTTTCTGTGTGAAGAATGTTTTTCTCATCTCGGTCCTAAAAGATTTCCCCCTTATCCTTAAACTGTGTGTGGCCCCTTGTACTGGACTTCCCCAACATCGGGAACAATCTTCCTGCATCTAGCCTGTCCAACCCCTTAAGAACTTTGTAAGTTTCTATAAGATCCCCCCTCAATCTTCTAAATTCTAGCGTGTACAAGCCGAGTCTATCCAGTCTTTCTTCATATGAAAGTCCTGACATCCCAGGAATCAGTCTGGTGAACCTTCTCTGTACTCCCTCTATGGCAAGAATGTCCTTCCTCAGATTAGGAGACCAAATACTCCATCTGTGGATAGAACATTCTTCACGAGACATTGTCAACCTCCCTGCTCCTAGACTCAAATCCTCTACGGCAAGAATGTCTTTCCTCAGATTAGGAGACCATCATTGGAGTGTGGGGGGAAAACCACGTGTTCACAGGGAGATCGTGCAAACTCCACATAGACAGCACATGTGGTGAAGATTAGCCTTGTTGACCATCTCCACAGTTATGGTGTGTGTGTGTGTGTGTGTCTAGTGTTGGACTTACAGAAACTTCTTGTGTGTTTGCAGGGTAACCATTTGGCCTTCAGGAATCTGTCAGAATATATGCAGCATCAGTTCCACCCGCTGCCCAAACACTGCCCATCAGCTGCCCAGGCCTGGCCGTGTCCCGAGTCCATGTGTCCAGCCATGGGCAGCCTGCAGTCCACCCTCATCAAGAGCGCCCTGCAATACACCAACCGATCGGTCAAGTTCTCTATCGCCCTGTCCTCCCAGCCCGAGCCTGAGCTGGGGCCACAGTCAGTGACGTCCAGCAGCCCAGACCAGCAGTTCCTCAGGCCACGAGCCTTTCCCCAGTCTGGACATCTCCATCCTGGAGCCTCTGGTACTGGGCTCTACCATGGAGCTCCCCAGCCTGGTCTCCACCACGGAGCTGGGCTCCTCCACCATGGAAGTCTCCAGTCTGGGCATCTCCACCCTCGAGCGTCAGGCAATGGGCTCCAGCACAGAGCCCCAGGCACTGGGCTCCAGCACGGAGCTGGGCTCCAGCACAGAGCCCCAGGCACTGGGCCCCACTACGGAGCTGGGCTCCACCACGAAGCTTCCCAGTTTGGGTATCTCCACACTGGAGCTTCCGGGAACGGGCTCCACCCTGGAGCCACTGTGACAGGGCACCTCCACCCTGGGCCCCAGCCTGAGGCTCAGAGCAGCGTACTCCTGAGGTACCAGGCAGCTGGGGGTCAGTGTGAGGGGAGGGGTTTCTCCTAGAGAGGGCCGGAGAGAGCGACACATTCTGTAGTTGAGCAATGATTGCACCACCCCCCCCAATATGATTCCGTCACAGAGTGATACAGTGTGGAAACAGGCCCTTCAGCCCAACTTGCCCACACTAGTCCCACCTGCCTGCGCTTGGTCCATATCCCTCCAAACCTGTCCCATCCACGTACCTGTCTAACTGTTTCTTAAACGTTGGGATAGTCCCAGCCTCAACTACCTCCTCTGGCAGCTCGTTCCATACACCCACCACCCTCTGTGTGGAAAAGTTACCCCTCAGATTCCTATTAAATCTTCTCCCCTTCCCCTTAAACCCATGTCCTCTGGTCCTCGATTCCCCTACTCTGGGCAAGAGACTCTGCCCGATCTATTCCTCTCATGATTTTATACACCTCTATAAGATCTCCCCTCATCCTCCTGCGCTCCAAGGAATAGAGACCCAGCCTACCTCAACCTCTCCCTGTAGCTCACACCATCTAGTCAATAGACAATAGGTGCAGGAGTAGAGGCCATTCGGCCCTTCGAGCCTGCACCGCCATTCAATGTGATCATGGCTGATTATCCCCGTTCCTGCTTTCACTCCATAACCCTTAACTCCGCTATCCCAAGAGATCTAGCTCTCTCTTGAAAGTATCCAGAGAACCGGCCTCCACCGCCCTCTGAGGCAGAGGATTCCACAGACTCACAACTCTCTGTGTACATGTCCTTGCAACTCTAGTTCTCAACGCCATTTGTAGGAAAGTCAAGTCAAGTCAAGTTTATTTGTCACATACACATACGAGATGTGCAGTGAAATGAAAGTGGCAATGCTCGTGGACTTTTGTGCAAAAGACAAACAACAAAACAACCAAACAAATTATAAACACAATCATAACACACATATTCTTTTACATAATAAATAATGGAAGGAAAAACGTTCAGTAGAGTTAGTCCCTGGTGAGATAGGCGTTTACAGTCCGAATTGCCTCTGGGAAGAAACTCCTTCCAGAAACCAGAACATCTTCTGTCAAGAAGCTGATCTGTGGAGAGCGTGGATGAAGAGAGATCCTGGTCCCATTGCTGCAGGCCAGGCAGTGGAGAATGTTCCCCTCGCACCGGAGAATATGCTCCTCGGAGGAAGGCAACAACTGGATTGCTGGGATGTGGATGTGTCTCATACAGCTGCCTGCGCTCAAAGTAGTCGCTGATTTTGTACATCACTTGCTGATAACGTCAATAAACCTGCGGGCTTTTCAAGAGTCGACTGTGTTTCATTGTCAATGTCCCATTACATAGAAACATAGAAATTAGGTGCAGGAGTAGAGGCCATTCGGCCCTTCGAGCCTGCACCGCCATTCAATATGATCATGGCTGATCATCCAACTCAGTATCCTGTACCTGCCTTCTCTCCATACCCCCTGATCCCTTTAGCCACAAGGGCCACATCTAACTCCCTCTTAAATATAGCCAATGAACTGGCCTCAACTACCCTCTGTGACAGAGAGTTCCAGAGATTCACCACTCTCTGTGTGAAAAAAGTTCTTCTCATCTCGGTTTTAAAGGATTTCCCCCTTATCCTTAAGCTGTGACCCCTTGTCCTGGACTTCCCCAACATCGGGAACAATCTTCCTGCATCTAGCCTGTCCAACCCCTTACAGAACGGTAACATTCTTACTTGCAGAAGCACAAGAATATGTCGAGTCTGAAGACAGGCCTCGACCCATTCCTTCTCTACAGAGATGCTGCCTGTCCCGCTGAGTTCATGAGGTATAGGAGTAGAATTAGGCCATTCAGCCCATCTACCCTGCCATTCAATCAGGGCTGATCTATCTCTCCCTCCTAACCCCATTCTCCTGCCTTCTCCCCATAACCCCTGACACCCGCACTAATCAAGAATCTATCTATCTCTGCCTTAAATATACCACTGACTTGTGGCCTCCACAGCCATCTGTGGTAAAGAATCCCACAGATTCACCACCCTCTGACTAAAGAAATTCCTCCTCATCTCCTTCCTAAAGGAACGTCCTTTAATTGTGAGGCTGTGCCCTCTGGTCCTAGACTCTCCCACTAGTGGAAACATCCTCTCCACATCCACTCCATCAAGAGTGAGAAGGCAGGGAGAGAGGGAGAGGGAGAAGGGGAGGGGGGAGGGGGAGAGAAAGTAAGCTCAGATACTGTGGGAGTGTACCGTGTCAAAGGCTATGGGGAGAAGGCAGGAGAATGAAGTTGAAGGACAGACAGATCAGCCATGATTGAATGGTGGAATAGACATGATGGGCCGAATGGCCTCATTCTTCTTCTATTACATGGTCCACAGAGGCATAGAGGTTCAAGGTGAAGGGGAAAAGATTTGATAGGAATCTGAGGGGCAAGTTTTTCACACAGAACATAGAAACATAGACAATAGGTGCAGGAGTAGAGCCCATTCGGCCCTTCGAGCCTGCACCATTCGCCATTCAATATGATCATGGCTGATCATCCAACTCAGTATCCCATACCTGCCTTCTCTCCATACCCCCTGATCCCTTTAGCCACAAGGGCCACATCTAACTCCCTCTTAAATATAGCCAATGAACTGTGTGGCCTCAACTACCTTCTGTGGCAGAGAGTTCCAGAGATTCGCCACTCTCTGTGTGAAAAAAAAATGTTTTTCTCATCTCGGGTCCTAAAAGATTTCCCCCTTATCCTTAAACTGTGACCCCTTGTCCTGGACTTCCCCAACATCAGGAACAATCTTCCTGCATCTAGCCTGTCCAACCCCTTAAGAATTTTGTAAGTTTCTATAAGATCCCCCCTCAATCTCCTAAATTCTAGCGAGTACAAGCCGAGTCTATCCAGTCTTTCTTCATAAGAAAGTCCTGACATCCCAGGAATCAGTCTGGTGAACCGTCTCTGTACTCCCTCTATGGCAAGAATGTCTTTCCTCAGATTAGGAGACCAAAACTGTACGCAATACTCCAGGTGTGGTCTCACCAAGACCCTGTACAACTGCAGTAGAACCTCCCTGCTCCTAGACCCAAATCCTCTATGGCAAGAATGTCTTTCCTCATATTAGGAGACCAAAACTGTACGCAATACTCCAGGTGTGGTCTCACCAAGACCCTGTACAACTGCAGTAGAACCTCCCTGCTCCTAGACTCAAATCCTCTATGGCAAGAATGTCTTTCCTCAGATTAGGAGACCAAAGCTGTACGCAATACTCCAGGTGTGGTCTCACCAAGACCCTGTACAACTGCAGTAGAACCTCCCTGCTCCTAGACTCAAATCCTCTATGGCAAGAATGTCTTTCCTCAGATTAGGAGACCAAAACTGTACGCAATACTCCGGGTGTGGTCTCACCAAGACCCTGTACAACTGCAGTAGAACCTCCCTGCCAGAGGAGGTAGTTGAGACTGGGACTATCCCAATGTTTAAGAAACAGTTAGACAGGTACATGGATAGGACAGGTGTGGAGGGAGGTTACACAAAAAAAAGCTGAAGAAACTCAGCGGGTGCAGCAGCATCTATGGAGCGAAGGAAATATTTCCTTCGCTCCATAGATGCTGCTGCACCCGCTGAGTTTCTCCAGCTTTTTTTTTTGTGTAACCTTCGATTCTCCAGCATCTGCAGTTCCCTCTTAAACACATGTGTGGAGGGATATGGGCCAAACATGAGCAGGTGGGACTAGTGTAGCTGGGACATTGTTGGGCAGGGAAGGGCCAGTTGGGCCGAAGGGCCTGTTTCCACGCTGTGTCACTCAGTGACTCCCCCAGTCTCACACCTCGTTATCAAGTCCCACTCCGGGTATAAAAGTCGCAGCCTCGGGGCAGCAGGTTCATCGTCTCCCGCTGCCAATGGACGAGGTTTACCTGGAATACCTGCTGCCGTCCCCGGCACACCTGGACAACAGCCCGACCCCGCACCCACCCTCACCCCCTCCTCAACCCCCTCCCCACCCACCCTCACCCCTCCCCACCAACCCTCACCCTCACCCCCACCCCCTCACCACCCCTCACCCTCCCCCCACCACCGCCCCGGGGACAACCTGCACCTGGACTCGAGCCACGGTCAGTGTGAAGCGGCGACTCTCCGGCCCCAGTCCCGGTCAAGCGCCGACTCTAGGCGGCTGAACACGGGAACTCGCGGGGCGGGGAGGGAGAGGAGGGGGGGGTAGAGAGAGGAGAGGGGGGGAGAGAGGAGGGAGGAGGAGGAGGGGGGGAGAGGAGAGGGGGGGGAGAGAGAGAGGGGGGAGAGAGGAGGGGAGAGAGAGAGGAGAGGGAGGGAGAGGAGAGGGAGGGGGGAGAGAGAGAGAGGAGGAGAGGAGGAGAGGAGAGGAGAGGGGGGAGAGGAGAGGAGGGAGGAGGGGAGGAGAGGGGGAGAGAGGGGGAGAGGAGAGGGGGAGGGAGGAGGGGGAGAGAGAGAGAGGGGGGGGAGGGGAGGGGGGGGAGAGGGAGAGGGAGAGAGAGAAGGGGAGAGGAGGGGAGGGGAGAGGGAGAGAGAGGAGGGAGAGAGAGGGAGTTAGGGGAGAGGAGAGGGAGAGGAGAGGGAGAGGAGGGGGGGGGAGAGGAGAGGAGAGGAGAGGGGGAGGAGGGAGAGGGAGGAGAGGAGGGGGGGGGAGAGGAGGGAGGAGGAGAGAGGAGAGGGAGAGGAGGAGAGGGAGAGAGGGAGAGGAGAGGAGAGGGGGGGGAGGAGGGGGGGGGGGAGAGGAGGGAGAGGGGGGAGAGGGTGAGGAGAGGGGCTTGGAGTTGACATCCTGACCGACATCCTATACATCAGCAGAATCTCGGTTTTTCAACCTAGCCCGGCTCGGGGTGGGCTAGGACGCGGGCGGAGGGGCGGAAGGGTCTGTGTGACTGACGCTGTTGCCTCTGTGGGTTCAGGTGCGGGACAGCAGCGAGGGGCCGGGCCGAGTGGCCGCAGGCGGACCGTCTTCAGCCTGGAGCAGAAGCGGCAACTGATGCAGCGGTTCCGGCAGCAGCGATACCTTAGTCCCGGGGAACGGGCGGAGCTCGCAGCCTCACTGGGCCTCGACTGTAAAACAGGTGTGTGGTTGTGTGGGGGGGGTAACTCTGCTCCCCTCTATTACCCCTCTACCCCCCCCCCCCCCCCCTCTCTCTCTACCCCCTCTCACCCGGGGGGGATGTGTGTGTGTGGGGGGGGTAACTCTGCTCCCCTCTATCACCCCCTCTTCCCCCCCCCCCCCTCTACTACCCCCCCCCCCCCCTTCCTCCTCTCACCCGGGGACTGTGTGGGGGGCTGTGTGTGTGGGGGGCTGTGTGTGTGTGGGGAGGGTGTGTGTGTGGGGGGGTAACTCTGCTCCCCTCTATTACCCCCTCTACCCCCCCCCTCTTACATACCCCCCACCCCCCCTTCCTCCTCTCACCCGGGGGCTGTGTGTATATATATAACGTGTGTGGGGGGGGGGTAACTCTGCTCCCCTCTATCACCCCCCTCTCTCCCCCCCCCCTCTCTACCCCCCCCCCCCCCCCCTCTTTCTCTCTCCTTCCTCCTCTCACACGGGGACTGTGTGTGTGTATGTATGTGGGGAGGGGGGTGGTGTGTGTATATATATATGTGTGTGTGTATATATATGTGTGTGTGTGTGTGTGTGTATATATGTGTGTGTGTGTATATACGTATGTGTGTGTGTGTGTGTGTGTGTATATATATGTGTGTGTGCGTGTGTTGTAGGGGGCTGTGTGTGTGTGCGTGTGTTGTAGGGGCTGGTGTGTGTGTATGTGGGGAGGTGTGTGTGTGTATATATATATGTGTGTGTGGGGGGGGGCTGTGTGTGTGTGTGTTGTGTTGTAGGGGGCAGTGTGTGGGGGGGGGGACTGTGTGTGTGTGTGTGTGTGTGTGTGTGTGTGTGTGTGTGTGTGTGTGTGTGTGTGTGTGTGTGTGTGTGTGTGTGTGTGTGTGTGTGTGTGTGTGTGTGTGTGTGTGTGTGTGTGTGTGTGTGTGTGTGTGTGTGTGTGTGTGTGTGTGTGTGTGTGTGTGTGTGTGTATGTGTGTGTGGGTGTGTGTTTGTGGGGAGGTGTGTGTGTGTGTATATATATATATGTATATATATATATATATATATATATATATATATATATGAGTATATGTGTATATATGGGTGTATGTATGCTGTGTGTGTGTGTGTATATATATATATAAATGTGTGTGTGTGTAGGGGGCTGTATGTGGGGAGGTGTGTGTGTATATATATATATGTGTGTGTTGTAAGGGGCTGTGGGGGGAGGGGGCAGTGTTGGGGGGGGGGGAAGCAATTTTTAATGTTCACTTCATGTTGATTTCAGGTCAAGACATGGTATCAGAATCGAAGGATGAAGCTGAAACGCCAGCACCCACTGGGCTGGCCTGAACCGGACATCAGCCCCTTCTCCGGCCAGGTACTTGACCGCTCCCCTGCACCCTCTGCTCTGCCCCCCCCTCCCCCTCCCCCCCGTGCGCGACTGTACCTGCACCTCAGGTGTGAGCGGTTGTACCTGTACCACAGGTGTGTGTGGTTGTTTTTACACTACAGGTGTGTGC
This sequence comes from Leucoraja erinaceus, assembly GCF_028641065.1. Classification (NCBI taxonomy): domain Eukaryota; kingdom Metazoa; phylum Chordata; class Chondrichthyes; order Rajiformes; family Rajidae; genus Leucoraja; species Leucoraja erinaceus. The sequence goes on along the minus strand of NW_026576077.1, from coordinate 81,204 downwards.
GGTTATACCTGCACCACAGGTGTGAGCGGTTGTACCTGCACCACAGGTGTGAGCGGTTGTACCTGCACCACAGGTGTGAGCGGTTGTTTTTGCACCACAGGTGTGTGCGGTTGTACCTGCACCACAGGTGTGAGCGGTTGTACCTGCACCACAGGTGTGTGCGGTTGTATCTGCACCACAGGTGTGAGCGGTTGTACCTGCACCACAGGTGTGAGCGGTTGTACCTGCACCACAGGTGTGAGCGGCTGTACCTGCACCACAGGTGTGAGCGGTTGTACCTGCACCACAAGTGTGCACGGTTGTACCTGCACCACAGGTGTGCACGGTTGTACCTGCACCACAGGTGTGAGCGGTTGTACCTGCACCACAGGTGTGTGCGGTTGTACCTGCACCACAGGTGTGAGCGGCTGTTCTTGCACCACAGGTGTGTGCGGTTGTACCTGCACCACAGGTGTGAGCGGTTGTACCTGCACCACAGGTGTGTGCGGTTGTTTTTGCACCACAAGTGTGCACGGTTGTACCTGCACCACAGGTGTGAGCGGTTGTACCTGCACCACAGGTGTGTGCGGTTGTACCTGCACCACAGGTGTGTGCGGTTGTACCTGCACCACAGGTGTGTGCGGTTGTACCTGCACCACAAGTGTGCACGGTTGTACCTGCACCACAGGTGTGAGCGGTTGTACCTGCAGCACAGTAACGCTGGGCTTTTCCTTGCAGCCTCTCTCTCTGGATCAGGGACTGATGCCAGACCTGGTGAAGTGCCACATCCATGGCCATGAACACAGCTCTGCTCTGTGCAGTGAGGAGATGATGGGACAGAGATCACTGATGGAGCAGCCGTTCTCCGAGCTACTACAGCCCCCCTCCGTCCAGGGAAATCTGGAGACCCACCCTGCCGGTTCCTGCTTCCACTTCCAGACCTCACCGTCAGAGAACCACCTGGACACTCACCTGGGCGGCTTCTGCCAGGAGCACCTGGTGGTTCCAGAGACGCCACCTCCACCATTCACAGACCCCAGGTGTGGGATGGGCCGGGTGGTCCCGGGGGATGCCCCCGCCCCCTCTTACATGGAGCAGCTCCAGAACCCACCTCTGTCGCCCACCTACTCATTGACACAAGCTGAGCTCTCGTCCCTCCCGGAGGTGAGGGTCAGAGTGGGGACCAGGACCACTCAGGACATTCACATCTACCAGAACGGCTGGAGCTCCCTGCAGTCGGGTCACTGCTCGGGGTACATGATGATCACTCCACTGCTGGACACCTACGATGCGGAATCACCTGCCTACACACAGTCCTGTAGTCACAGCTTAGTGGGCTGAGACTGACAGACACAGAGTGCCGGAGTAACTCAGTGGGTCAGGCAGCATCTGTGGAGAACTTTCTGATCCTCACTGAGTTACTCCAGCACTCTGCGTCCATCTTTACTACGGTTTGTTTTTATAATATTTAGTTGGGTGAGACTGGTCTAGTGGTGAAGAAATGTAATTCAGTAATATAACATTCCCCTCATACTCTCTCTCATTTCTCTGCACCTTTTGCCCACCCCCCCCCCAGCCCCTCTCTCCTTTCTCATCCCCGCTCAATAGAAAGTTTTACCAAGAATGGTTTTAATATTTTTTTAAGATGATTATTGACGTGTTTGCATTTAAGTGGAGATTGTTTCCACAGCAAATCCCGGACTGTTTTTGTATGTTTCTATTTGACAATTGGTGCCCAAGGCTCTTGTGATATTTTAGTGCAGTGTGTGGGTGGGTGGGTTGGGTTGGGTTGGGTTGGGTTGGGGGGGGGGGGGGGGGGGGAGGGAGAGTGGACTTTGAGGACAGTTTCACAGCCAGTCCATGCACCAATCTGCACCTCGTGTTTCCTTTAACAACATGTGTGTGTTTTTTTTGTTGTTCCTGCATCGAATATTGAAATAAAAGTTTGTTGAAGCCAAGGATGTCTCTTGTGACTGGGTCAGACTGGCAGGAGGAAGAATTGATGTTCAGATTATGATTTTGATTAGTAAACCGTTCAGGAACAACAGGCCCGCCCTTGATCTGTGTGGAGCAGCGGGTAGAGCTGCTGCCTCACATCGCCGGAGACCTGGGTTGATGGCCGATTGGGAAAGGGGGAGATGCAGCGAGACCTGGGTGTCATGGTACACCAGTCATTGAAGGTAAGCATGCAGGTGCAGCAGGCAGTGAAGAAAGCGAATGGTGTGTTAGCATTCATTACAAAAGGATTTGAGTGTAGGAGCAGGGAGGTTCTACTGCAGTTGTACAGGGTCTTGGTGAAACCACACCTGGAGTATTGCATACAGTTTTGGTCTCCTAATCTGAGGAAGGACATTATTGCCATAGAGGGAGTGCAGAGAAGGTTCACCAGACTGATTCCTGGGATGTCGGGACTGTCTTATGAAGAAACACTGCATAGACTTGGTTTATACTCTCTAGAATTTAGGAGATTGAGAGGGGATCTTATAGAAACTTACAAAATTCTTAAGGGGTTGGACAGGCTAGATGCAGGAAGATTGTTCCCGATGTTGGGGAAGTCCAGGACAAGGGGTCACAGCTTAAGGATAAGGGGGAAATCCTTTAAAACCGAGATGAGAAGAACTTTTTTTCACACAGAGTGGTGAATCTCTGGAACTCTCTGCCACAGAGGGTAGTTGAGGCCAGTTCATTGGCTATATTTAAGAGGGAGTTAGATGTGGCCCTTGTGGCTAAAGGGATCAGGGGGTATGGAGAGAAGGCAGGTACGGGATACTGAGTTGGATGATCAGCCATGATCATATTGAATGGCGGTGCAGGCTCGAAGGGCCGAATGGCCTCTACTCCTGCACCTAATTTCTATGTTTCTATGTTATGGTCTGAGCGCAGGTATATGGGACTAGGGGAGAATATGTGTTCGGCACGGACTAGAAGGGCCGAGATGGCCTGTTTCCGTGCTGTAATTGTTATATGGTTATATAGTTAAAGTGCAAATAACAGAAATCAGGGTCTCGACCCGAAACGTCACCTATCTATGGCCTCCAGACATGCTGCCTGACCCGCTGAGTTACTCCAGCACTTTGTATCTTTTTTTAAAACCAACATGAATCTGCAGTTCCAGGTGTGTGTCTACCTGATCTCACTTGCGATAGAACTTTTGCCGACTAATGGCGGTCACGGCCCTGTCCTGACTTTAGGATTTCATAACTTTTGCTTAAAACGTTACAACGCACAAACAATTAGATTAAAACTGGAGAAAAGATCCCGCTGGCAGCGGTGGGATTCGAACCCACGCCTCCGAAGAGACTGGAGCCTAAATCCAGCGCCTTAGACCGCTCGGCCACGCTACCGATGAAAGTGTAGGTCGGAGCAGCCGATCACAGTCATCGCTTCGACAGCTGCAAGAGAGGAACTTCATGCCGACAGAGTTATACAGCACAGAGACCCACTCCTCGCTGTTTATTCCATGCAGACAGAGTCTTGCAGCACAGAGACCCACTCCTCGCTGTTTATTCCATGCAGACAGAGTCTTGCAGCACAGAGACCGGTCTTACTCGTTGCATTTCACCCGCTGCATGTCTGGGAATCAAGAGGCGGGTCGGGGAACTGCGAATATCTATCACAGCGAACAACCCTAACCCTTCAGAGAGGAACTCCTCGCTGTTTATTTCATGCAGACAGATTTATGCAACACGGAGACCGGCCTCACTCGTTGCATTTTACCCGCTGCATGTCTGGGAATCAATATCTATCACAGCGAACAACCCTAACCCTTCAGCCATTGAACTAAAGCGCTCACTGCAAGTTTTTGGGGTGTGAAATGGCAAAAAAAAACTGCATTTGTCCGCAATAAACAGCTTTAAACATCACGGCCGGACTGTTTATGAAGAGTTTTTTTTTGTGTTTTAAAACACTCAGGCGGGACAAAAAAAACTTCTAAGTCAAGTCAAGTCAAGTTTATTTGTCACATACACATACGAGATGTGCAGTGAAATGAAAGTGGCAATGCTCGCGGACTTTTGTGCAAAAGACAAACAACAAAACAACCAAACAAACTATAAACACAATCATAACACAAATTCTAATGAGACTTTTTACCACAATTGCCAACATTCTCTCATTTTTTTTGTGCAATGCTTTAAAAAAAAATATCGGAGCATAATTACAGCATGGAAACAGGCCCTTCGGCCCTTCTCTGTCCCTGCATCTTCTGGTCTTGCCCACGTTAGAAACATTGAAATTATGTGCAGGAGTAGAGGCCATTCGGCCCTTCGAGCCTGCACCGCCATTCAATGTGATCATGGCTGATCATCCAACTCAGTATCCCGTACCTGCCTTCTCTCCATACCCCCTGATCCCCTTAGCCACAAGGGCCACATCTAACTCCCTCTTAAATATAGCCAAATGAACTGGCCTCAACTACCCTCTGTGGCAGAGAGTTCCAGAGATTCACCACTCTCTGTGTGAAAAAGTTTCTTCTCATCTCGGTTTTTAAAGGATTTCCCCCTTATCCTTAAGCTGTGACCCCTTGTCCTGGACTTCCCTAACAACGTTGACCAACATGTCCTTCAGCAGGGGTCATGTTGCAGTTGTACAAGGCGTTGAGGCCGCATTCTGGGCACCATGTTACAAGCTGGAAAGGGTGCAGAGAAGATTCACGAGGATGTTGCCAGGACTAGGTGGTGTGATCTATAGGGAGAGGTTGGGACTTTATTCCATGGAGCGCAGGAGGATGAGGAGGCATCTTGCAGAGGTGTATAAAAATCATGAGAGGAATAGATCAGGTAGATGCACAGAGTCTCTTGCCCAGAGTAGGGGAATCGAGGACCAGAGGACACAGGTTCAAGGTGAAGGGGAAAAGATTTAATAGGAATCTGAGGGGTGACTTTTATACACAGAGGGTGGTGGGTGTATGGAACAAGCTGCCAGAGGAGGTAGTTGAGGCTGGGATTGTCCCATTGTTTAAGAAACAGTTAGACAGGTACATGGATAGGACAGGTTTGGAGGGATATGGGCCATATGCGGGCAGGTGGGACTAGTGTATCTGGGACATGTTGGGTGGTGTGGCCAAGTTGGGCCGAAGGGCCTGTTTCCACACTGTATCACTCTGTGACAGGCAGCATATCTGGAGAGAAGGAATGGGTGACGTTTCAGGTCAAGACCCTTCTTCAGTTCAGTCTGAAGAAGGGTCTCGACCCAAAACGTCACCCATTCCTTCTACAGAGATGCTGCCTGTCACGCTGTGTTATAAGGTGGGGGTCGGGCCATTCGGCGCATTCCTCCGCCAAATCTGGACGGTCATCTCCCCATCTAACTCGGCTTTCTCCATTTTACACCCCGGAAACTCAAGAATCTATCTATCTCTCCTTAAATAATCCACGGGTGGCTCCACAGCCGTCTGTGGCAAATAATGTGACAGATTCAGAGAATCGGAGAAGATGGATCTCTTCCTAAAGGAAAGTCCTTTAATTCTTGCCTTGATGCCCTGGATGGGGAGTGTGGATGTTATTTCATTCTAATAACATCTTATTGTTGAGAGCAGCGTAGCGCAGTGCCAGTGATGGGCAGCAGAGGGAGCACCAGTCCAGCAGATCAGGCAGCATCTGTGCTGTAGATACAATGGGTGTGGAGAGTCCAGGATTAGAGGGCACAGCCTCAGTATTAAAGGACGGGGAGTGGGGGGCAGGTACACAGAGGGTGGCTGGTGGTGGAGGCTGATATATAGTGGTGTTTAGGAGGTTTTAGACAAGCACATGAAAACAGCACTTCATAGCAAAAGGATTTGAGTTAGGAGAGGGGGGAGGAGTGGGGTACCGCAAGGTCAGTGCTGGGACCCCAGCTATTTAAAATATATATTAATGATCTGGATGAGGGAATTGAAGGGAATATCTCCAAGTTTGCGGATGACCCTAAGAGGGGGGGCAGTGGGGAGTGGGGAGGAGGATGCTAGGAGGTGACTGGGATAGGCTGGGGAGTGGACAGTCAGAGCAGTAGTAATGTGGATAAATGGAGGTTATCCATTTTGGTTTGCAAAAAAACGGGAAAGACAGACTATTATCTAAATGGTGGCCGATTGGGAAAAGGGGAGGCGGGGAGACTGGGTGTAAGGGACACCAGTCATTTGAAGGTAGGCATTTGCAGGTGCAGCAGCAGTGAAGGGGGGGTTAGGAGAGCAGGGAGGGGCAGTTGTACAGGGTCTTGGTGAGACCACAACCTGGAGAGAGGGGGAGATTATTGCAGGAGAGGGGAGTGCAGAGAGGTTCAGGAGAGGGGGGGAGAGGGGGGAGAGGGAGAGAGGATGGGGAGAGAGGGGAGGAGGAGGATGGGGGAGGAGAGGAGATTGAGAGAGGGGATGGGGGGGGGGGAGAGAGGAGGGAGGAGATGCAGGAAGATTGTTCCCGATGTTGGGGAGGAACAAGGGGCCACAGTTCAAGGAGGGGAAGTCTTTTAGGACCGAGAGAGAAAAACATTTTTCCACACGGAGGTGGTGAATCTGTGGAATTCTCTGCCACAGGAGGTAGTTGAGGCCACACAGCTATATTTAAGAGGGAGTTAGATGTGGCAGGTACGGGATACTGAGTTGGATGATCAGCTTCAGAGAGACAATGGCGGTGCAGGCTCGAAGGGCAAGGCCTCTACTCCTGCACCTATTGGAGGAGGGAATGGGGATAGGACGTGACTGATGGTAGGGCCATCACGCTCAGCAACTTTGGGCTGAAGGGCTGTCTCTGGTCCACAAGTTCAGGAGAGGCCATCGGCCCATCGGTCACTCTGCAAGCATGGCAGATTCAAGCCCCAGATCCCATTCTCCTGCCTTCTCCCCATAACCCTGGGACAGGGGGGGGACAAAAAGTGAGAGGGTGAGGCATCTAGGGAGCGAGGAGGCAGTTTGGGGGAGGACTTTGAGAGGGGGATATCCACTGACTTGTGGAGACAGGTCTGTGTGGGGTTCCACAGGGAAATTCTCCTCATCTCCCTTTCTAAAAGGGCCCTTTAATTCTGGGGGGGAGAGTTGTGACTCGGTTCCACCTGTCGGGGTTATGTTTAATGAATCAGGGGCATCCGCGTGTGTGAGAGAACAGGAAGGATTTCAGTTGATTCAAACTGCGGTTCATCCGGTCGCGCCCATAGTCGTTTCTCCCCTTCACCAGAGGTTTGAGTAACTGCAGAAAGACAACGAGAGGGTTTTTTCCTGCACTTGGGGGCAGTAAAATAGATATGCAGAGCCGTGACCTGGGTCCGGGTACACGAGTCTTGCCAGCAGCGGGGAGGGGGAGGGAGAGGGGAGGGGGGAGGGGGGGAGAGAGGAGAGAGGAGGGGGAGGGGAGAGGGGGAGAGGGAGAGGGGGGGAGGGGGAGGGGAGAGGGGGGAGGCCACGGGCGCCTTTGCCGGCGATGCAGCCGCCCGCTTTCTAATTGCCGCCTCGGAGGGAAAAGGGGGGAGATGGGCTTTGCACATCCCAAGAAAAGGGAGAGGGTGCCCGCTGGGAGTAATTCAGGGGAATCAGGCGCAGCATCTGCCGCTCCATGAAGAACCGCCAGCTCCGCGCCTGCAAAACACCTCCCGCTTAATTTTGATTCAGTGCTCGCCGTACAAAACAGCCCTAGAAAGACCACACCTGGAGTGCAGGAGTAGAGGCCATGAGTAATTCAGGATGTGATACAGGCAGCCCTGTGAGAACACATTGGTGAGTGCCTGTGTGGCTCTGTGGCAGATACAGGTGCACCACTCTCTGTAGTACAGGGCCCTAGTGAGACCACACCTGGAGTATTGTGTGCAGGTGTACAGGGCCCTAGTGAGACCACACCTGGAGTATTGTGTGCAGTTTTGGTCCCCTAATTTGAGGAAGGACATTCTTGCTGTTGAGGGAGCCCAGCGTAGGTCCACCAGGTTAATTCCCGGGATGGCGGGACTGTCATATGCTGAGAGAATGGAGCGGCTGTGGGCTTGTACACTCTGTGGAGTTTAGAAGGATGAGAGGGCATCTCATTGAAACATATATGAGATTGTTAAGGGTTTGGACACGCTAGAGGCAGGAAACGTGTTCCCGATGTTGGGGGAGTCCAGAACCAGGGGCCACACACACACACACACAGTTTAAGAATAAGGGGTAAGCCATTTGGAACGGAGACGAGGAAACACTTTTTCTCACAGAGAGTGGTGAGTCTGTGGAATTCTCTGCCTCGGAGGCCGGTTCTCTGGATACTTTCGAGACGGAGCTAGACAGGGCTCTTACAAATAGCGGAATCGGGGGATATGGGGAGAAGGCAGGAACGGGGTACTGATTGGGGATGATCAGCCATGATTACATTGAATGGCGGTGCTGGCTCGAAGGGCTGAATGGCCTCTACTCCTACACCTGTTGCCCATGTTTCTGTGCAGCCTGACCCGCTGAGTTACTCCAGCCTTTCGTGTTGCCTCCAACAATCCGCCTGCTGATGGATTATAAAACTCAAATTACCTTTTTAACCTCCTTGAAGTCACTGGATTCTGCCGCCATCTTCATAGCCGAGCAGTGGGTGCCGGTGGAGTCCAGTGGTCCCAGCGCGGAGTTGGGTGGTCCCAGCACGGAGTCGGGTGGTCCCAGCGCGGAGTGGAGTGGTCCCAGCGCGGAGTGGAGTGGTCTCAGCGCGGAGTTGAGTGGTGTCAGCGCGGAGTTGAGTGGTGTCAGCGCGGAGTCGAGTGGTCCCACCGCGGAGTCGAGTGGTCCCAGCGCGGAGTCCAGTGGTCCCAGCGCGGAGTCGAGTGATCCCAGCGCGGAGTGGAGTGGTGTCAGCGCGGAGTCGAGTGATCCCAGCGCGGAGTCGAGTGGTGTCAGCGCGGAGTCGAGTGGTCCCAGCGCGGAGTGGAGTGGTCCCCAGCGCGGAGTCGAGTGGTCCTCGCTAGGTCCTCACTAGATGAAACACGGAGTTACAATGCGCAGGAGAGCGGGGCCGGGGCTGGTCTTATACCGGGGCCGAGTCACACATGGGGTCGGGGCAGCTTTGATCATCTCTCTCAAGGTGTCGGGGACTTTTGCTCCGGCCTTTTCCCACCGAGCTGTGAAAAGTATCACCTCATCTCAGGTAGCATGTGTCTGCACTTGGACACGTTCCTCCTTGTTTCCCGTGAGAGTTTCTCCTCCATAGAAACATAGAAACATAGAAATTAGGTGCAGGAGTAGAGGCCATTCGGCCCTTCGAGCCTGCACCGCCATTCAATATGATAATGGCTGATCATCCAACTCAGTATCCCGTACCTGCCTCTCTCCATACCCCCTGATCCCCTTAGCCACAAGGGCCACATCTAACTCCCTCTTAAATATAGCCAATGAACTGGCCTCAACTACCCTCTGTGGCAGAGAGTTCCAGAGATTCACCACTCTCTGTGTGAAAAAAGTTCTTCTCATCTCGGTTTTAAAGGATTTCCCCCTTATCCTTAAGCTGTGACCCCTTGCCCTGGACTTCCCTAACATCGGGAACAATCTTCCTGCATCTAGCCTGTCCAACCCCTTAAGAATTTTGTAAGTTTCTATAAGATCCCCTCTCAATCTTCTAAATTCTAGAGAGTATAAACCAAGTCTATCCAGTCTTTCTTCATATACCATACATGACAATGCTGCCCCTTTATCCCGAATCTGAGCGCTGGGCGAGGTAGGGACTCACACAGAGACATAGACAATAGGTGTGGGAGGAGGCCATTCGGCCCGTCCAGCCAGCACCGCCATTCACTATGATAAGGGCTGATCATCCACAATCAGTTCCCCGTTCCTGCTTTCTCCCCATATCCCTTGATTCCGTTAGCCCAAAGAGCTAAATCTAACTCTCTCTTGAAAACATCCAGCGAATCGGCCTCCACTGCCTTCTGTGGCAGAGAATTCCACACATTCACAACTCTCTGGGTGAAAACGTTTTTCCTCATCTCAGTCCTAAATGGCCGACCCCTTATTCTTAAACTGTGTGTGTGACCCCTAGTTCTGGACTCCCCCAACATTGGGGAACATGTTTCCTGCATCTAGCGTGTCCAATCCTTTAGGAATGTTATATGTTTCTATAAGATTGCCTCTCATCCTTCTGAATTCCGGTGAATACAAGCCCAGTCGACCCATTCTTTCATCATATATCAGTCACTAAGATAGACACATCAAGTTGGGGTAACGTAGTGAGTCAGACAGCATCGCTGGATAATTATATTGCACGCTATGTATATTTCTGTACACTGTGGACGGCTCGATTGTAATCATGTACAGTCTATCCGCTGACTGGATAGCTCAAATACAAAAGCGTTTCACTGTACCTCAGTACACGGGACAATAATAAATGAAAGCAAACTAATTGTAGATCTTGTGTACAAAATCATGAGAGGAATAGATCGGTCAGATGCACAGAGTCTCTTGTAGGGGAATCGAGGACCAGAGGACAAAGTGTTCAAGGTGAAGGGGAAAATATTTAATAGGAATCCGAGGGGTAACTTTTTCACACAGTGGGTGGTGGGTGTATGGAACGAGCTGCCAGAGGTGGTAGTTGAGGCTGGGGGCTATCCCAATGTTTAAGAAACAGATAGACAGGTACATGGGTAGGAGCTTAAGGATAAAGGGGAAATCCTTTAAAACCGAGATGAGAAGAACTTTTTTCACACAGAGAGTGGTGAATCTCTGGAATTCTCTGCCACAGAGGGTAGTCGAGGCCAGTTCATTGGCTATATTTAAGAGGGAGTTAGATGTGGCCCTTGTGGCTAAAGGGATCAGGGGGTATGGAGAGAAGGCAGGTACGGATACTGAGTTGGATGATCAGCCATGATCATATTGAATGGCGGTGCAGGCTCGAAGGGCCGAATGGCCTACTCCTGCACCTGATTTCTATGTTTCTATGTTTCTATGACATGTTAATATGGACCAAACACAGGCAGGTGGGACTAGTGTAGATGGGACATGTTGGCCAGCGTGGGCATGTTGGGCTGTTAAGCTGGAAAGGGTGCAGAGAATGTTCACCAGGATGTTGCCAGGACTCGAGGGGCCTGAGCTACAGGGAGAGGTTTGGGCAGGCTGGGACTATATTCAGTGGAGTGCAGGAGGATGAGGGGTGATCTTGTAGAGGTGTATAAATGAATCATGGCACCGTTTATTACCCCCAGAGTCGGGGAATCAAGAACAGGGGGATCAAAGATGTATTACCAAACAGTATTATACCAAAGGTTTATGGAACAAGCTGCCATTGGAGACATGGAGGCACACAACACTAAATGTTATTCTATATCGTTCATTCATTTGTGTAAGAAGCAACTGCAGATGCTGGTTTAAACCGAAGATAGACACAAAATGCTGGTCTGACCAGTCAATGAAAGTAAACGGGATCTGGGGGTCATTGTTCAGTCATGAAAGTAAGCATGCAGGTCCAGCAGGTAGTGAAGAAAGCGAATGGCATGTTGGGGAAGTCCAGGACAAGGGGCCACACAGTTTAAGGATAAGGGGGAAATCCTTTAGGACCGAGATGAGAAAAACATTTTCCACACAGAGAGTGGTGAATCTGTGGAATTCTCTGCCACAGAAGGTAGTTGAGGCCACACAGTTCATTGGCTATATTTAAGAGGGAGTTAGATGTGGTCATTGTGGCTAAAGGGATCAGGGGGTATGGAGAGAAGGCAGGGATGGGATACTGAGTTGGATGATCAGCCATGATCATATTGAATGGCGGTGTAGGCTCGAAGGGCCGAATGGCCTCTACTCCTGCACCTATTTTTCTATGTTTCTCTGTCTATGTTTATCACAAGAGGAGTTGAGTATAGGAGGAAAGAGGTCCTTCTGCAGTTGTACATGGCCCTGGTGAAGCCACACCTGGAGTATTGTGTGCAGTTTTGGTCCCCTAATTTGAGGAAGGACATTCTTGCTATTGAGGGAGCCCAGCGTAGGTTCACCAGGTTAATTCCCGGGATGGCGGGATGTATATACACCTTAAGAGAGGTGGTGAAATGTGTAGGAAGGAACTGCAGATGCTGGTTTAAACCGAAGATAGACACAAAATGCTGGAGTAACTGAGCGGGCCAGGCAGCATCTCTGGAGAGAAGGAATGGGTGAGGTTTTATGTCTGGACCGTTCTCAGCTCCCATTCCTTCTCTCCAGAGACACTGCCTGTCCCGCTGAGTCACTCCAGCTTTTTGTATCTTAAACCAGCACCAGTTGGACCTATGTTCGTGTCAATTGCAGAATTGGCACAAATCCATCAATTCCACACTGTGTGAACTGATATAACAAGTGATGTCGAGGAATCCTGGGCTTGAACCTTGCAGGGACTGGTTCCCAGCACACTTGCACACAGAGGTGTCGGCATGGGAGAGTTACAGATATTAATAGCCCACACTCTCTCTCATTCCCCCATCCACAGGGCCTTGCATTGAAGTGGGCAAGGTGTTGCAGATCAAAGGGGTTCGAGTTGAAGGGACATTTCACACAGATAGGCCTTGGAGACCACCCTTTCCCAGCCTATGTGTGAACACATTCCTTCACCTCTTCACACCCACGCTGTATGTCTCAACTAAAACCATGGGCAGTGTTTTAGAAGGAACTGCAGATGCTGGTTTAAACCGAAAAATAGACAGAGTGCTGGAGTAACTCAGCGGGTCAGGCAGCATCTGTGGAGAACATGGATAGGTGACGTTTCACAGAGTACTGGAGTAACTCAGTGGGGCAGGCAGCATCTGTGGAGAACATGGATAGGGGACGTTTCACAGAGTGCGGGAGTAACACAGCGGGACAGGCAGCATCTGTGGAGAAACATGGATAGGTGACGTTTCACAGAGTGCTGGAGTAACTCAGCGGGTCAGGCAGCATCTGTGGAGAACATGGATAGGTGACGTTTCACAGAGTGCTGGAGTAACTCAGCAGGTCAGGCAGCATCTGTGGAGAACGTGGATAGGTGATGTTTCACAGAGTGCTGGAGTAACTCAGTGGGTCAGGCAGCATCTGTGGAGAACATGGATAGGTGACGTTTCACAGAGTGCTGGAGTAACTCAGCGGGTCAGGCAGCATCTGTGGAGAACATGGATAGGTGACGTATCGCAGAGTGCTGCTGGAGTAACTCAGTGGATCAGGCAGCATCTGTGGAGAACATGGATAGGTGACGTTTCACAGAGTGCTGGAGTAACTCAGCGAGTCACCTACTTCATTCACTCAAATGAATAATTTCAGAAGAAGGGTCTCGACTACAAACGTCATCTATCCATGTTCTCCACAGATGCTATATTTAAGAGGGAGTTAGATGTGGCTAAAGGGATCAGGGGGTATGGAGAGAAGGCAGGTACAGGATACTGAGTTGGATGATCAGTCATGATCATATTGAATGGCGAATGGTGCCGGCTCGAAGGGCCGAATGGCCTCTACTCCTGCACCTATTGTCTATGTTTCTATGCTGCCTGAGTTATTCCAGCACTCTGTGTCTTTCTGCAGTTCCTTGTTTCTGTAATAACTGCATGAGTTTTGCGGGGTCGGGAGGCTGCTGGATGAGAGGCCATCTCCACGGGGTTAGTGGTTGGGACGTGTGTGGCGGTTCCTTTGAAGGTCAGCAAGGCGCGATGAGCAGGGAGATGAGAACTCGTGGGCGACACACGCCTCGCCGGTCCGACCCGTGTTTCACACACGCCTCTCACTCCCCGCTGGCCCTTTCACCAAGTCCACGACGTGTCACAGTCAAGTGTTGTAATTGTCACATTCACCCCAAACGCTTTCTTACTTACAGCGACACATCAGCCTGAAGAAAGGTGTAATGTCTCCCATTCCTTCTCTCCTTCTCTCTGCCTGTCCCCCTGAATTACAGCCATCGAGTAGTATCGAAAGTAGGCATGCAGGTACAGCGTGCAAACAGGCCCTTCGGCCCAACTTACCCATACTGTCCCACATCTACACTAGTCCCACCTGCGCTTGGCCCATATCCCTCCAAACCTGTCCTATCCATGTACCTGTCTAACTGTTTGTTAAACGTTGGGATGGTCCCAGCCTCAACTACCTCCTCTGGCAGCTCGTTCCATGCACCCACCACCCTCTGTGTGAAAAAGTTATCCCTCAGATTCCCGTTAAATCTTTTCCCCTTCACCCTGAACCTGTGTTTCCCGCATTTACTCCAGAATGTTGTGTGGATATTCAGTGTAAACCAGCATCTGCGGTTCCTCCCTATGGCGATTAAGAGGCCATTTAGATAGGCAGGGGATGGAGGGATATGGACCATGTACAGGCAGATGGGATCAGTTTAACTTGGCGTTATGTTCAGTACAGACACCGTGGGCCGAAGGGCCTGTTCCTGTGCTATACAGGGCTGTGTTCTACGTTCAGGGAGGAGATGAGGAGGAATTTCTTTAGCCAGAGGGTGGTGAATCTGTGGGATTCGTTGCCACAGGCGGCCGTGGAGGCCACAAGTCAGTGGATATTTTTAAGGCCGAGATAGATAGATTCTTGATTAGTGCGGGTGTCAGAGGTTATGGGGAGAAGGCAGGAGAATGGGGTTAGGAGGGAGAGATAGATAGAATCATAGAAACATAGAAAATAGGTGCAGGAGGAGGCCATTCGGCAGTATAATGTGGATAAATGTGAGGTTCTCCACTTTGGTGGCAAAAACAGGAAAGTAGACTATTATCTGAATGGTGGCCGATTAGGAAAAGGGGAGATGCAACGAGACCTGGGTGTCATGGTACACCAGTTATTGAAAGTAGGCATGCAGGTGCAGCAGGCAGTGAAGAAAGCAAATGGTATATTAGCATTCATAGCAAAAGGATTTGAGTGTAGGAGCAGAGAGGTTCTACTGCAGTTTTGGTCTCCTAATCTGAGGAAAGACATTCTTTCCATAGAGGGATTACAGAGAAGGTTCACCAGACTGATTCCCGGGATGTCAGGACTTCCATATGAAGAAAGACTGGATAGACTTGGTTTATACTCGCTAGAATTTAGAAGATTGAGGGGGGATCTTATAGAAACTTACAAAATTCTTAAGGGGTTGGACAGGCTAGATGCAGGAAGATTGTTCCCGATGTTGGGGAAGTCCAGAACAAGGGGCCACACAGTTTAAGGATAAGGGGGAAATCTTTTAGGACCGAGATGAGAAAAACATTTTTTTTTCACACAGAGAGTGGTGAATCTGTGTAATTCTCTGCCACAGAAGGTAGTTGAGGCCACACAGTTAATTGGCTATATTTAAGAGGGAGTTAGATGTGGCTAAATGGGTCAGGGGGTTTGGAGAGAAGGCAGATACAGGATACTGAGTTGGATGATCAGCCATGATCATATTGAATGGCGAATGGTGCAGGCTCGAAGGGCTGAATGGCCTCTACTCCTGCACCTATTTCCTTCTCTCCAGAGAATCTACCTGTCCTGCGAGTTACTCAAGCATTTTGCGTCTATCTTCGGTTTAAACCAGCATCTGCAGTTCTTTCCGACACATGCTTCAGCTTTAGAGATACAGCGTGGCAACACTGACTCTGTGTCGACCAGATGAAGGTGTCAGCACGGGAAAGCTTCAAGCACCAGTTTTCCTCACTCCACCTCAATCAGGGGCCTGATCAAAGAGTTCAGAGTTAAAAGAATGTTTCACACATTCACACGCACGTCGTCAAATTGAACTAATTTGACCAACTCTCTCCCTCTCTGTGTCTCACGGGATAGGTGACGTTTCACAGAGTGCTGGAGTAACTCAGCGGGTCAGGCAGCATCTGTGGAGAACATGGATAGGTGACGTTTCACAGAGTGCTGGAGTAACTCAGCGGGGTCAGGCAGCATCTGTGGAGAACATGGATAGGTGACGTTTCACAGAGTGCTGGAGTAACTCAGCGGGTCAGGCAGCATCTGTGGAGAACATGGATAGGTGATGTTTCACAGAGTGCTGGAGTAACTCAGCGGGTCAGGCAGCATCTGTGGAGAAAATGGATAGGTGGCGTTTCACAGAGTGCTGGAGTAACTCAGTGGGTCAGGCAGCATCTGTGGAGAACATGGATAGGTGACGTTTCACAGAGTGCTGGAGTAACTCTAGCGGGTCAGGCAGCATCTGTGGAGAACATGGATAGGTGACGTTTCACAGAGTGCTGGAGTAACTCAGCGGGTCAGGCAGCATCTGTGGAGAACATGGATAGGTGACGTTTCACAGAGTGCTGGAGTAACTCAGCGGGTCAGGCAGCATCTGTGGAGAGAATGGTGATTTTGTAGAATATTAATCCCACACTATTAATCTGAAGAAGGGCCTCGACCTGAGACATAGACAATAGGTGCAGGAGTAGAGGCCATTCGGCCCTTCGAGCCTGCACCATTCGCCATTCAATATGATCATGGCTGATCATCCAACTCAGTATCCCATCCCTGCCTTCTCTCCATACCACCTGATCCCTTTAGCCACATCTAACTCCCTCTTAAATATAGCCAATGAACTGTGGCCTCAACTACCTTCTGTGGCAGAGAGTTCCAGAGATTCGTCACTCTCTGTGTGTGAAAACAAGATTTTCTCATCTCGGTCCTAAAAGATTTCCCCCTTATCCTTAAACTGTGTGACCCCTAGCTCTGTGTCGCCCATTCCTTCTCTCCACAGATGCTGCCTGCCGTTCCCGCTGAGTTACTCCAGCATGGTGTGTCTACATTCGGTTTAAACCAGCACTTGCAGTTCCTCCCAACACGGATTTTAAAAAAACTTCTCAGCTTGAAAACAGCCAGCGAGGTTCTGCAGCCTGGGCTGTAAACAGCAAAGAGTTGTAATGTCTTTAAGAACCACCTGAGAGAAGACATTCTTCCCCATCCCAGCCCCCTGAGGATAGGCGTTTATGATCCTGCTGCACAGACTCTTTGAAAGGTTGGGAACTGGAAAGTAGCGAGTAGGTGGCAACTTGTGCCTTTGAAGGGGCCGCCGGCCTCTACTGTCAGAGCCAAAGGGTCCACATTAACCCCCCACCGAGCCTGCTGTTTAACACAAAGGTGTAGACATGAGCATCTTCTCACCCGCAGATCTCTCCCTCCCCACCCCCACCCCCAACCCTCGACAAAATGGGAGATCACACCTTATAGAAACTTACAAAATTCTTAAGGGGTTGTACAGGCTAGATGCAGGAAGATTGTTCCCGATGTTGGGGAAGTCCAGAACAAGGGGTCACAGTTTAAGGATAAAGGGGAAATCCTTTAAAACCGAGATGAGAAGAACTTTTTTCACACAGAGAGTGGTGAATCTCTGGAACTCTCTGCCACAGAGGGTAGTTGAGGCCACAGTTCATTGGCTATATTTAAGAGGGAGTTAGATGTGGCCCTTGTGGCTAAGGGGATCAGGGGGTATGGAGAGAAGGCAGGTACGGGATACTGAGTTGGATGATCAGCCATGATCATATTGAATGGCGGTGCAGGCTCGAAGGGCCGAATGGCCTCTACTCCTGCACCTAATTTCTATGTTTCTATGTTTCTAAACATAAACAATAGGTGCAGGAGGAGGCCATTCGGCCCTTCCAGCCGGCAGCGCCATTCAATATGACCACGGCTGATCATCCACAATTAGTTCCCCGTTCCTGCTTTCTCCCCATATCCCTTGATTCCGTTAGCCTCAAGAGCTAAATCTAACTCTCTCTTGAAAACATCCAGTGAATTGGCCTCCACCGCCTTCTGTGGCAAAGAATTCCACAGATTCACAACTCTCTGGGTGGAAACGTTTTTCCTCATCTCAGTCCTAAATGGCTGACCCCTTATTCTGAAACTGTGTGTGACCCCTGGTTCTGGACTCCCCCAACATCGGGAACATGTTTCCTGCCTCTAGCCTGTCCAATCCATTAAGAATTGTTACATGTTTCTATAAGATATCCTCTCATCCTTCTAAACTCCAGTGCCCCAGTAGATCCATTCTTTCAGCATATGACAGTCCCGCTATCCCGGGAATTAACCTGGCGAACCTACGCTGCACTCCCTCAATAGCAAGAATATTATCTGTCAGATTCCTCCTCTCTAAACCAGGGTACACTCAGGCACCGCGTACACACAGAACAAACGCTGTACACCCCACACAGATACATGATGAAGGGAATAACATGAATGGTCTCCACCCGAAACGCCAGCCGTCCATTCCCTCTGGAGACGCTGCCTGAGTTACTCCAGCATTTTGTGTCTACCTTCGATTTAAACCAGCATCTGCAGTTCCTTCCCACACAAGAACAGTTTAGTGTATAGCCACGTGTACCGAGGTATAATGAACCGCTTGTTTTTGTCGCGTTCGACCCAGTCAGCGGACAGTATGTACATGTTTACAAGTACAGTGATAAGGTGGAATCACGTCACAGGGACCCGGCACACTTGCACACACAGAGGTGTCGGCATGGGAGAGCTACAGACATCAACAGCCCACACTCTCTCTCACTCCCCCCATTCACAGGGCTTTGCATTGAAGTGGGCAAAGGTGTCGCTGATCAAAGGGGTTCGAGTTGAAGGGACATTTCACTCTGGGGAGCTGAGACCAATTCCTCTGTTGTGTGTTTCTCTCTCCCCCCCCCATACACCATCTGTCGCCTCTATCACCTGCATCTATCCATTTCTATGTCCCATATACACGTGTTAGGCCGGCGTGGTGGCGCAGCGGGTGGAGCTGCTGTTTCAACGCCAGAGACATGGGTTCAACTCCCGGCGCCTGGACAGAGATGTCACCTTCTCCATGTGACCGCAGGACATTGCTCCGGTTTTCCCCCACTTATCCAAAAAGACGTGCAGGCTTGTAGGTGAATTTCCCCTCTGTAAATTGCCCCTAGTTTGCTGCCAATAGATGAGAAAGTGGGATAACAGAAATAGTGTGGACGGGTAGACAGGCACAGAGTGCTGGAGTAACTCAGTGGGACAGGCAGCATCTGTGGACAGAAGGAATGCGTGGAGTTTTGGGTCGGGATCATTCTACAGACTTGAAACGTCCTCTCTAGAGACGCTGCCTGTCCCGCTGAGTTACTCCAGCATTTTGTGTCTACCTTTGGTGTAAATCTGAGGAAAGACATTATTGCCATAGAGGGAGTACAGAGAAGGTTCACCAGTCTGATTCCTGGGATGTCAGGACTTTCATATGAAGAAAAACTGGATAGACTCGGCTTGTACTCGCTAGAATTTAGAAGATTGAGGGGGGATCTTATAGAAACTTACAAAATTCTTAAGGGGTTGGACAGGAAGATTGTTCCCGATGTTGGGGAAGTCCAGAACAAGGGGTCACACACACAGTTTAAGGATAAGGGGGAAATCTTTTAGGACCGAGATGAGAAAAACATTTTTTTTCCCACACAGAGAGTGGTGAATCTGTGGAATTCTCTGCCACAGAAGGTAGTTGAGGCCACACAGTTCATTGGCTATATTTAAGAGGGAGTTAGATGTGGCCCTTGTGGCTAAAGGGATCAGGGGGTATGGAGAGAAGGCAGGTACGGGATACTGAGTTGGATGATCAGCCATGATCATATTGGATGGCGAATGGTGCAGGTTTGAAGGGCCGAATGGCCTCTACTCCTGCACCTATTGTCTATGTTTCTATGTAAACCAGCATCTGTTGTGACTTCCTGCACCGGTTGAAAATGCTTCTTTTATTGAACCTAGATGGATCATTCCAATGAGGAATATTCAGTCCAATGCGTGATCATTTCCCAGGCTTTGCTCCTGCACAGCTCCCACGGCTCATTGTCACATATTCGTTGAGAAATTCCCAACCTGCAAGTATCAGGGAGGTGGCAACTTGTGCCTTGCGCTTGTCCATTTGATGGGGCCACAGCTCAGTGGTGTTAGAACCACAGGTCATGGTTTGTCTCCTGAGTATTGGATCACCTGGTGAATGAAACAATTGTGCCGGCATTCACACTCCCCCCCAGGGTGACCCCTCCCCCAGAAGGTGGGAGATTGGTGTGGATTTACTCAGTATTATCAAACACATTCCTGTAGGTGTTGACATGGAACAGCAGCAGCACAGGGACAGGCCCTTCAGCCCACAATGTCCGTGCTAGACATGATGCCAGGTTAAGACACTAAGTGTTTATGGAGGAACTGCAGATGCTGGAAAATCAAAGGTGCACAAAATGCTGGAGAAACTCAGCGGGTGCAGCAGCATCTATGGAGCAAAGGAAATAGGCAACGTTTCGGGTCGAATCCCGAAGGAAATAGGCAACGTTTCGGGTCGAAACCCTAAGGGTTTCGGGCCGAAACGTTGCCTATTTCCTTGGCTCCATAGATGCTGCTGCACCCGCTGAGTTTCTCCAGCATTTTTGTCTACCTTAAGACACTAAGTGCTGGAGTAACTCAGCAGGACAAGCACCAGGGATCTGAGGGGCAACTTTTCCACACAGGTGTGGATGTATGGAACAGGTGAGTGTATGGAACGAGCTGCCAGAGGATGTAGTTGAGGATGGGACTATCCCAACGTTTAAGAAACAGTTAGACAGGTACGTGGACAGGACAGGTTTGGAGGGATATGGGCCAAAAGCAGGCAGGTGGGACTAGTGTAGATGGGGCATGTTGGGCGGTGTGGGCAAGTTGGGCCGAAGGGCCTGTTTCCATGCCGTATCACTCTATGACAGTGCATTCATGACATGGATATGAAAGTGTGGTTTCCCATGTACAGTGGGGTATCAGGAACCAGATGTTGAGACAGGATCTTGCAGCTTACAACAGTTGATCATATTGAATGGCGGGAGTTGGATGTGGCCCTTGTGGCTAAGGGGATCAGGGGGTATGGAGAGAAGGCAGGTACGGGATACTGAGTTGGATGATCAGCCATGATCATATTGAATGGCGGTGCAGGCTCGAAGGGCCGAATGGCCTACTCCTGCACCTAATTTCTATGTTTCTATGATGATAGACACCTGTAGTAACTCAGCGGGTCAAGCAGCATCTCTAGAGAGAAGGAATGGGCGACGTTTTGGCTCGAGTCTGAAGAGGGCCTCGACCCAAAACGTCACCCATTCATAGAAACATAGAAAATAGGTGCAGGAGTAGAGGCCATTCGGCCCTGCACCGCCATTTAATATGAACATGGCTGATCATCCAACTCAGTATCCCATCCCTGCCTTCTCTCCATACCCCCTGATCCCCTTAGCCACAAGGGCCACATCTAACTCCCTCTTAAATATAGCCAATGAACTGTGTGGCCTCAACTACCTTCTGCGGCAGTGAGTTCCAGAGATTCACCACTCTCTGTGTGAAAAAAGTTCTTCTCATCTCGGTTTTAAAGGATTTCCCCCTTATCCTTAAGCTGTGACCCCTTGTCCTGGACTTCCCCAACATCGGGAACAATCTTCCTGCATCTAGCCTGTCCAACCCCTTAAGAATTTTGTAAGTTTCTATAAGATCCCCTCTCAATTTCCCCCTTATCCTTAAACTGTGTGACCCCTTGTTCCTTCTCTCCAGAGATGCAGAGTCATTGAAGGTAGGCATGCAGGTGCAGCAGGCAGTAAAGAAAGCGAATGGTATGTTGGCTTTCATAGCAAGAAACATAGAAACATAGAAATTAGGTGCAGGAGTAGGCCATTCGGCCCTTCGAGCCTGCACCGCCATTCAATATGATCATGGCTGATCATCCAACTCAGTATCCCGTACCTGCCTTCTCTCCATACCCCCTGATCCCCTTAGCCACAAGGGCCACATCTAACTCCCTCTTAAATATAGCCAATGAACTGGCCTCAACTACCCTCTGTGGCAGAGAGTTCCAGAGATTCACCACTCTCTGCGTGAAAAAAGTTTTTCTCATCTCGGTTTTAAAGGATTTCCCCTTTATCCTTAAGCTGTGACCCCTTGTCCTGGACTTCCCTAACATCGGGAACAATCTTCCTGCATCTAGCCTGTCCAACCCCTTAAGAATTGGGATTTGAGTATAGGAGCAGGGAGGTTCTACTGCAGTTGTACAGGGTCTTGGTGAGACCACACCTGGAGTATTGCGTGCAGTTTTGGTCTCCAAATCTGAGGAAGGACATTATTGCCATAGAGGGAGTGCAGAGAAGGTTCACCAGACTGATTCCTGGGATGTCAGGACTGTCTTATGAAGAAAGACTGGATAGACTTGGTTTATACTCTCTAGAATTTAGGAGATTGAGAGGGGATCTTATAGAAAAACTTACAAAAATTCTTAAGGGGTTGGACAGGCTAGATGCAGGAAGATTGTTCCCGATGTTGGGGAAGTCCAGGACAAGGGGTCACAGCTTAAGGATAAGGGGGAAATCCTTTAAAACCGAGATGAGGAGAACTTTTTTCACACAGAGAGTGGTGAATCTCTGGAACTCTCTGCCACAGAGGGTAGTTGAGGCCAGTTCATTGGCTATATTTAAGAGGGAGTTAGATGTGGCCCTTGTGGCAAAGGGGATCAGAGGGTATGGAGAGAAGGCAGGTACGGGATACTGAGTTGGATGATCAGCCATGATCATATTGAATGGGGGTGCAGGCTCGAAGGGCCGAATGACCTCTACTCCTGCACCTAATTTCTATGTTTCTATGCTGCCTGGCCCACTGAGTTACTCCAGCATGTTGGCACTACCTTGGATGTTAACCAGCGTCTGCAGTTCCTTCCTGCATATAAAGGATGGAGTTGGGCCTCGGTGACAGTGATAGAACCAGCCCAGCACCGTGGCAACGGTGAGCGGTGAGCGGCAACAGCAACATCCTGCGGCCTGTAAGGGGGCGTGTGGTCAAAGCCGGTGGAGTGGACTCGCTATCTACTGACGGGCAGTCAAAGCCAATCTCCTTCGCTGACCAGCCATTTTCATTGGCTCATTGGAATTTTCAGCAAAGATCCTGTAGGATCTCTGGTTTTCAGGACCTAGAAACATAGACAATAGATACAGGAGTAGAGGCCATTCGGCCCTTCGAGCCTGCACCATTCGCCATTCAATATGATCATGGCTGATCATCCAACTCAGTATCCTGTACCTGCCTTCTCTCCCATACCCCCTGATCCAAATCTGAGGAAGGACATTATTGCCATAGAGGGAGTGCAGAGACGGTTCACCAGACTGATTCCTGGGATGTCAGGACTGTCTCATGAAGAAAGACTGGGATAGACTTGGTTTATACTCTCTAGAATTTAGGAGATTGAGAGGGGATCTTATAGAAACTTACAAAATTCTTAAGGGGTTGGACAGGCTAGATGCAGGAAGATTGTTCCCGATGTTGGGGAAGTCCAGGACAAGGGGTCACAGCTTAAGGATAAGGGGGAAATCCTTTAAAACCGAGATGAGAAGAACCTTTTTCACACAGAGAGTGGTGAATCTCTGGAACTCTCTGCCACAGAGGGTAGTTGAGGCCAGTTCATTGGCTATATTTAAGAGGGAGTTAGATGTGGCCCTAGTGGCTAAGGGGATCAGGGGGTATGGAGAGAAGGCAGGTACGGGATACTGAGTTGGATGATCAGCCATGATCATATTGAATGGCGGTGCAGGCTCGAAGGGCCGAATGGCCTACTCCTGCACCTAATTTTTATGTTTCTATGTTTCTATCCCTTGAGCCACAAGGGCCACATCTAACTCCCTCTTAAATATAGCCAATGAACTGGCCTCAACTACCTTCTGTGGCAGAGAGTTCCAGAGATTCACCACTCTCTGTGTGAAAAATGTTTTCCTCATCTCGGTTTTAAAGGATTTCCCCCTTATCCTTAAGCTGTGACCACTAGAAGATCCACCGGAAGGTAAAATGCCCACTAACTTTATTAAACTTCTTGAACCTGTCGCCACTCCTTCTCACCCACTTCTTTCCCTCCCTCCCGCGCTCTCTAAACGACTTAACGTGCTCTGCGGCAGCCATTTACCTTCCTCTTCATCGCGCAGACAACGCTCCTCCGCTGTCCCTGATCCCCACTGTGTGTGTGTGTGTGTGTGTGTGTGTGTTTGAGTGTGAGTGTGTGCGTGCGTGTGTTTGTGTGCGTGCATGCGTGTGTGTGTGTGCTTGTGTGTTTGAGTGTGAGTATGCGTGCATGCGTGTGTGTTTGAGTGTGAGTGTGTGTGCGCGCGCGTGCATGCGTGTGCGTGTTTGAGTGTGAGTGTGTGTATGTGTGTGCGTGTTTGAGTGTGAGTGTGTGTGTGTGCGTGTTTGAGTGTGAGTGTGTGTGTGCGTGTGTTTGAGTGTGAGTGTGCGTGTGTGTTTGAGTGTGAGTGTGTGCGTGCATGCGTGTGGTTGAGTGTGAGTGTACGCGAGTGCGCGTGTGTGTGTGTGTGTGCATGCGTGTGTTTGAGTGTGAGTGTACTACGCGTGTGTGTGTGGTCAGTAGATGCAGCTCACACTTCGGTCAAGGCTGTCCAGGCAGGTGACCAGAACCTCTGGCAACTCACGGAAACCTTGGATGGGGCGCGGGCAAGATCACCAGAGCTTTCTGTTCAGGTTTCCTAAGTGGGACAGGGGCATAAGTGGATATATGAGTGTGCAAGGAGACAAGTGGGGATACGTGAGTGTATGGGCCTTATTTAGTAGTGCAACAAAAGACGTTCTGAATAAAACAAGTTGTGAATCGGGTGATTTATTGAACACAACACTCACGCTCAGCACCGCTGGCAGTTTATTTGCCGTCTGTTTCAAGATGTTGTCTCAAGCTGGGATTGAACAGCGCTGCACACTGCAGGAGCGGAGCGTGAACCTTCAAGGCCACGGATGTAGGGCAGATCTTCACGCTAACGGGAAGCGCGGGAGCTGACCCCCGGACACAACTTTGCGTTCCACTCCCCCCTGGGTAATCGCCGCCAAGCGGACCACCCCCCCGCTCGATCCGTCACGGTCCATGGCTAACGCCAGCGCTGAAACACAAACAACATGTCACACACACACAGACACATCTAAACAGACACTCACACACACACAACGCAGACACACTCACGCTGACATCGAAACGCACACACACACATCTAAACACAGACTCACACAGCCACACACACATCTAAACACACACTCACACACAGCCACACACACACACACATCTAAACACACACATATACACAGCCACACACACATCTAAACAGACACTCACGCTGACATCGAAACGCACACACATCTAAACACACACTCACACACACACACACACAACGCAGAAACACTCACGCTGACA
This sequence comes from Leucoraja erinaceus, assembly GCF_028641065.1. Lineage (NCBI taxonomy): Eukaryota > Metazoa > Chordata > Chondrichthyes > Rajiformes > Rajidae > Leucoraja > Leucoraja erinaceus. The sequence continues at coordinate 56,221 of NW_026576077.1, read as the reverse complement.
TCGAAACGCACACTCACACATAGCCACACACATACATCTAAACACACGCACATATACACAGCCACACACACATCTAAACACAGACACTCACACACACACAAACACAGACACTCACATCTAAACTCACACACACATATACAGACATACTCACACACACATATACAGACACACTCACACACACATCTACACAGACACACCCACACACACACACATAAACACACATACACACACACACATACACAGACACACTCACACACATATACACACACAGACACACACACTTCTAAACACAGACACACTCACACACACATAAACAGACACTCACACACATCTAAACACACTCACACACACAGAAACACACACTCAAACACAGACACTCACACACACAACAAAACACACTCACACACACAGAAACACACACATCTAAACACAGACACACTCACACACACATAAACACAGACCTTCCTTCCTTCCCTCCCTCTCTCCCACCCTCCCAGCCATGGGTGACACTTTAACCCCCCACTGGGTTATGGTGGACAATCAGCAATAATGGACACCTAACCCCCCACTGCCCCCGTAACTGCGAGGGTTGACCGCAGTTTCCTCCCGGTTGTTATCAGGCAACTGAACCGACTAGAGGGCAGTCCTCACCTCCCAGCGACGTCATTGGAGATCCTCGGACTATAGAGTCATAGCCAACATGGACACTTGCCCACACCGGACAACATGTCCCAGCAACACTAGTCCCACCTGCCTGCGCTTGGTCCATATCCCTCCATACCTGTCCTATCCATGTACCTGTCCAACTGTTTCTTAAATGTTGGGAGAGTCCCAGCCTCAACTACCTCATCTGGCAGCTCGTTCCATACACCCACCACCCTTTGTGTGGAAAAGGTACCCCTCAGATTCCCATTAAATCTTTTCCCCTTCACCTTGAACCTGTGTCCTCTGGCCCTCAATTCCCCTACTCTGGGCAAGGGACTCTGTGCATCTGCCCGATCTATTCCCCTGCTCTGGGGAAGAGACTCTGTGCATCTGCCCGATCTATTCACCTACTCTGGGGCAGAGACTCTGTGCATCTGCCCGATCTATTCCCCTGCTCTGGGGAAGACACTCTGTGTGTCTACTTGATCTATTCACCTACTCTGGGCAAGAGACTCTGTGCATCTGCCCGATCTATTCACATACTATGGGGAAGAGACTCTGTGCATCTACCTGATCTATTCACCTACTCTGGGGAAGAGACTGTGTGTCTACCTGATCTATTCACCTACTCTGGGCAAGAGACTCTGTGCATCTACCCGATCTATTCCCCTCAGATTCAGATTCAATTTTAATTGTCATTGTTAGTGTACAGTACAGAGACAACGAAATGCATCCCCTACTCTGGGGAAGAGACTCTGTGTGTCTACCCGATCTATTCCCCTACTCTGGGGAGGAGACTCTGTGCATCTGCCCGATCTATTCCCCTACTCTGGGGAAGAGACTCTGTGCATCTACCCGATCTACTCCTCTCATGATTTTGTACATGGCGAGTGTGAAACTCGTGTTGGGATCACTCGCACTGATTTGATCTTGGAGTAAGTATCTGGAAGGGACATTCTGTCCACACTTACCTCTCATTGTAAAGTCCAAACACTCATCCTTTGTCATCCCCGGCTTGTAGCTGGAGTCAACATAACCATAGATGTAGGTGCTTCCCGAGCCACCAATGGAGAAGGGCTGCCGTACCATCATGCCGCCCATCGGGACTGTGTACACCTGGAATCACACACACAATGCTAACTAACACAACGCAGGAAGCAACTGCACACGCTGCTTTCAACCAAAGAGCTGGAGTAGCTCGGCAGGACAGGCAGTCTGAAGAAGGGTCTCGACCCGAAACGTCACCCATTGATGCTGCCAGTTACTCCAGCATTTGTGTCTCTCCAACTGTGTTGCCTGACGCTGTGTCACTCTGTGACTCTACGAGATGGACACATGGAATCGCAGGGAATAGAGGGATATGGATCAAGTACAGGCAGATGGGATCAGTTTGTCTAGCACGGACATTGTGGGCCGAAGGGCCTGTCCCTGTGCTGCTGCTGTTCCAAGTCAACACCTACTGGAATGTATTTGTGCAGATAACTGACAATACTGAGTAAATTCACACCAATCTCCCACCTTCTGGGGGAGGGGTCACCCTGGGGGGGGGTGAAGTGGGAACGCCGGCACCAGCTGATCCCATACTCAGGAGACAAAACCATGACCTGTGATTCTGACACCACAGAGCTGTGGCCCCATCAAATGGGCAAGTGCAAGGCACACGTTGCCACCTCCCTGATACTTGTAGGTTGGGGATTTCTCAACGCTTCTGTGACAATGAGCTGTGGGATCAGCGCAGGAGCTGGGGGCAGATTTACGTTGCAAACCTGGGAAAGTGTCAATAGTTTAATAGTGCTTTAATTGGAACCTAAGCAACATTTTGCATAAATGATACATGCGGAAGCCATTATTCAAAGTCCGCACTGCATAAAGAACTGTTTAGCAATTTGGACTAAATAACCCGAGTCAGGAAAATCCATCCAGATTGTACAAAAGAAGATAGACACAAAAAGCTGGAGTAACTCAGAGGGTCAGGCAGCATCTCTGGAGAGAAGGAATGGGTGACGTTTCGGGTCGAGGCCCTTCTTCAGATTAATGGATCTTCTATAAAAAACGTTTTTTCTACCTGCCTCAGTTTGCTCAACTTTCACAGGCCAGTTAGCAAACAAAACTTTGCAGATATGTAAATTAATATTTTCATCAAGAGGTTTCCTGCCATTTCTGCTAAACTTCTGCAGAAAAAGGATAGGTCTTTACTTTACTGAAAGCATTGGAAACAAGATCTTCGACAACCCACATGGTCACAGGGAGAACACACACACACACATGAACACACACACGAACACACACACACACACACACACACACACGAACACACACACACGAACACACACACACACGAACACACACACACACACACAGCAACCTAGATTAGGGTCGAGTCTGGGTCTCTGGTGCTGTGAAGCAGCAGCTCCACCCGCTGCGCCACGGTGCCGGTCTAACACGTGTATGTGGTACATAGAAATGGATAGGTACAGATGATAGAGAAGACAGATGGTGTATGGGAAGAGAGGGAGAGAGAGAGAGAAACAGACAACAGAGGAATTGATCTCAGCGCCCCAGACCCTGAGAGTTTGTGAAATGTCCCTTCAACTCGAACCCCTTTGATCTGCAACACCTTGCCCACTTCAATGCAAGGCCCTGTGAATGGGGGAGTGAGAGAGAGTGTGGGCTATTAATGTCTGTAGCTCTCCCATGCCGACACCTCTGTGTGCAAGTGTGCTGGGAACCAGTCCCTGCAAGGTTCAAGCCCAGGATTCCTCGACATCACTAATTAGATAGATAGACAGCCTTTATTGTCATTCAGACCGAAATTGCAGCAGTCATACATATAATACAATAAAAACAACAATAAACACATATTAACATCCACCACAGTGAGTCCACCCAGCATCTCCTCACTGTGATGGAGGCAAAAGTCTTAGGTCTGCAGTCTCTTCCCTCCTCTTCTTCCTCTGTGTTCACACAGTGTGGAATTGATGGCTTTGTGCCAAGTCCCAGAAGTGAATCAACAAACATTCATTGCAATTGCTCCACTCTTTATAATCTTCATTTCAACCGCGGGCGGCATTTATTAAATGTTATTCCCTTTCCCCTGTATCTGTACACTGTGGGCAACTTGATTGTAATCATGTTCAGTCTGAAGAAGGGTTTCAGCCCGAAACGTTGCCTATTTCCTTCGTTCCATAGATGCTGCCTCACCCGCTGAGTTTCTCCAGCACTTTTGTCTACCTTCATGTACACAGTCTTTCCGCTGACTGAGTAGAACGCGACAAAAAAAAAAGCTTTTCACTGTACCTCGGTACACATAACTGTAATAAACTAAACCATAGGTTTATCTTACCGTATCTGTGTGGGTGTGTACGTATGTGAGTGTTGTTTGTCCCCGGGTGGGGTGGGTAAGGGTAAGGGTTTTGAGAGTCGTTTACATACTGTTGTACAATTATGTCCTGACTATCACTGTCTGTTATCATTGTATGTATGTATGCACATTGCTGTCAAATTCAAAATTCAATTAAAAAGATTTAAATTAAACCATAGGTGTAATGGGAAATGCTGGAGAAACTCAGCGGGTGCAGCAGCATCTATGGAGCGAAGGAAATAGACAACGTTTCGGGCCGAAACCCTTCTTCAGTAATGGGAGAGACAGGACTCTAACCTGCTGCTGACCTTCTACCGCTCGTCCATCGAGAGCCTGCTGACATACTGCATTACAGCATGGTATGGCAGCTGCACCATGGCAGACAGGGAGAGGCTTCAGAGGGTAACCAGGACAGCGCAGAGGATCATTGGCTGCCCTCTCCCCTCCCTGATGGACATCTACACCTCCCGCTGCCTTAGCAGGGCAAAGAAGATCATCAAAGACAGCTCCCATCCTGCGTTTGGACTGTTCGACCTGCTGCCCTCTGGAAGGCGCTATAGGTGCATCAAATCCAGGACAAACAGACTCAGGAATAGTTGCTTTCCGAGAATTATATCTACCATAAATTCAAATTCACACATGCACTGACTACACCGCCCAACACGGACTTCCATCTGTATATATGTATATATGATATATGTATATATGTCCCCCCCCCCCCCCCCCCCCATCTCCCTTCTGTTTTTTTTTCTGTTTCTTGTTTGTTGTGCTAAATTGTATGTATGCACTGAGCACGAGCAGCTTTCAGTTTCACTGTACATGTATAGTGACAATAAATGGCATATCTATATCTAGGACTGGAGGGCACAGCCACAGAATAAAAGGACGTATTGTTAGAAAGGGGAGGATGAGGACGAGGAGGAATTTCTTTAGCCAGAGGTTGTTGAATCTGTGGATTGTCGCACGCGTCTTTAGGTATTTTTAAAGTGGACAATGAGGTTATTTTGGCAAGGGGCCATTACAGGTTACAGAAAGAGCTAATAAATCACCCTCTGGCTGATTGTCCATGCTGTGTGTACTGTGGGGCGTTGTAGAAACATAGACAATAGGTGCAGGAGTAGAGGTCATTCGGCCCTTCGAGCCTGCAATGCCATTCAATATGATCATGGCTGATCATCCAACTCAGTATCCCATCCCTGCCTTCTCTCCATACCCCCTGATCTCTTTAGCCACAAGGGCCACATCTAACTCCCTCTTAAATATAGCCAATGAACTGTGTGGCTTCAACTACCTTCTGTGGCAGAGAATTCCACAGATTCACCACTCTCTGTGTGTGAAAAAAAATGTTTTTCTCATCTCGGTCCTAAAAGATTTCCCCCTTATCCTTAAATTGTTCTGGACTTCACCAACATCGTGAATAATCTTCCTGCATCTAGCCTGTCCAACCCCTTAAGGATTTTGTAAGTTTCTATGAGATCCCCCCTCAATCTTTTAAATTCTAGTGAGTACAAGCCGAGTAGGCTGATACAAGACCACAACACCTCGTTAGTTTGTTTTACAACATATGAGAAGTATTTAAAATGATCAGAGGCAAAGAATGGGTCAGAAGTGAGGCCCATTGTCCCAGGGTGCACGTGGCACAGCTCGAAGGTGAGACGGGGGAAAGTTGTGCTGCAATGAGTGGTGGGAGCCTGGAACGTGGTGCCAGAGATGAAGGCAGATTGTACAGGTAACCCCGGCATTCCCTCTCTCTCCATCCCTCCCCCACCCAAGTCACACCAGGTTCCCATTCTCACTTAGCCCACAGCTAACAATGGCCTGTTTCCTTCATCATCATTGCTTTTCTGCATATCTTTCATTCATCAGCCCTATATGTCTCGTTTCCCATTCTCCTGACTCTTCTGAAGAAGGGTGTCGACCCAAAACGTCACCCATTCCTTCTCTCCAGAGATGCTGCCTGTCCCGCTGAGTTACTCCAGCATTCTGTGTCTATCCTGTTTCAGGATATATGACAACTCTCTCTGTGTCTCTCTCCATATCCACGTTCTGTGGGAGGGGCAGGGTTAGTCACCATGGGGGGGGGGTGTGAATGCCGGCACAACTGTTTCAGTCACCAGGTGATCCGATACTCAGGAGACAAACCATGACCTGTGGTTCTAACACCACTGAGCTGTGGCCCCATCAAATGGACAAGCGCAAGGCACAAGTTGCCACCTCCCTGATACTTTTAGGTTGGGAATTTCTCAACGATTCTGTGACAATGAACCGTGGGATGAGTGCGGGAGCTGGGGGCAGATTTATGTTGTAAACCCTGGGAAAGTATCACGCAGTGTTGAGCAAAGAGCTGCATCTCAGACCAAGATAATGATTCACACACTGTATGTTTCCCACCACCGTGGAACCAGTTACTGGATTCCCTTTTGTTAAAGACACATTGATATGTGTAGGGCGGCACTGTGGCGCAGGGGTAGAGTGGCTGCCCGACAGTGCTGGAGACCCGGGTTCGATCCCGACTACGGGTGCTGTCTGTACGGGGTTTGTACCTTCTCCCCGTGGGTTTTCTCCGAGTGCTTCGGTTTTCTCCTGCCGCAGACCCTGTATCTCCAAACTAAAACCAAATACAATGAAGGAGCTGGCAGATTTACAAATGGGAGCTCACACATTCATCCTCGAAGCCAAGTGCAAGATATGTGCGAGTAAGGATGAATGAGCCTGGATATCGAGAGGAATGTAGGCGCCCGCCAGGGCAAAGGGAAACATCGGCCAGGTACCGGGAGCTGGGATCAGATGCATCCCTGGAGGAGTTTAGTGAACACAAACATACTTAAAGAAACCAGACTGGTGAAAAATGTGGTGAGGGATGGATAAGATTAAGGAGAATCCAAAAGCATTTTATACATACATTAATGGAAAATGATGAACTAGAGAGAGATAGGGCCACCCAGAATGCAAAGCCGTCATCTATAGGAGCGGCAGGTGATGGGCAAGATCTACACGGAGTATTTCTCCTCTGTTTTACCATGAAGACTGGAGACCAACAGAAAAAGAAGAAGGAACTGTAGGTGCAGGTTTACGCCGAAGATCGACTCAAAATGTTGGGGTAACTCTGCGAGACAGGCGGCATCTCTGGAGAGAAGGAATGGGTGACGTTTCGGGTCATCTGAAGAAAGGTCTTGACCCAAAACGTCGCCCATTCCTTCTCTCCAGAGATGCTGCCTGACCCGCTGAGTTACTCCAGCACTCTGTGAAACTTCACCTATCCATGTTCTCCACAGATGCTGCCTGGCCCACTGAGTTACTCCAGCACTCTGTGAAACGTCATCTATCCATGTTCTCCACAGATGCTGCCTGACCCGCTGAGTTAATCCAGCACTCTGTGAAACGTCACCTATCCATGTTCTCCACAGATGCTGCCTGACCCGCTGAGTTACTCCAGCACTCTGTGAAACGTCACCTATCCATGTTCTCCACAGATGCTGCCTGACCCACTGAGGTACTCCAGCACTCTGTGAAACGTCACCTATCCATGTTCTCCACAGAAGCTGCCTGACCCGCTGAGTTACTCCAGCACTCTGTGAAACGTCACCTATCCATGTTCTCCACAGATGCTGCCTGACCCGCTGAGTTATGGTGCAGCAGCATCTATGGAGCGAAGGAAATAGGCAACGTTTCGGGCCGAAATCCTTCTGGAAATAGGCAACGTTTCGGGCCGAAACCCGGAAGGGTTTCAGCCCAAAACGTTGCCTATTTCCTTAGCTCCATAGATGCTGCCTGACCCACTGAGTTACTCCAGCACTCTGTGAAACGTCACCTATCCATGTTCTCCACAGATGCTGCCTGACCCGCTGAGTTACTCCAGCACTCTGTGTCTTTAAACAGAAAACGAGTGACAACTTGGGCCTCAGATGCTAAATAATGGCACTGTGAGGTGGAAGAAATAAAATATTACTTTATTCTCCCGTCCCGTCTGACTGAGGAATCTTAAGTTTGGGAAACCAAGAGCCAGCCTCTGGTCCCAGAAGTTAAATCGACAAAATCTTTACCTGTCCACCATTTCTTTGATCCCAACCGGCAACAATGATCCCCGCCATTAGCTCCTCCCGGTATTTGTAACACATGTCTTTGAACAAATTGGCAGCCGTCTGCACCAGTGGAAGTTCATCAAGTTCAATGCTGTGAAGAAAGGAAGTATTTAGTTTTTAGTTTCAGCGACACAGCGCAGAAACAGGCCCTTCGGCCCACCGAGTCTGTGCCGACAACAATTAGCCCGTACACTAGTTCTATCCTACGCACTCGGGACAATTTAGAGGCTTATTACCCTACAAACCCACACATCTTTGGAGTGTGGGTGCAAACCAGAGCACCTGGAGAAGGTTAAAAACTCTGTATCGACAGTACCCGTAGTCAGGATCAAACCTGGGTCTCTAGCGCTCTAAGCGCTGCGCCACCGTGCCATGCCGGCATCAGGGATTGGGGATGGCTGGGATCATTGTAACATCACAACCAAACTGGCAGCGAGCGGAAAAGGAACAGAAGAGATTGTGTCGGAAACAGAGAAGTCAGTCTGTTTCTGGGGCATCTTGGTCAGCTGGGTCTTGGTCAAGTGAGGCCAAAGGGCCTGATTCCACTCTGTGTGACTCCATATATTCCGGCCTCACTCATCAACCCTTTAAATACGGCCACATTTATTATTCTCACATGTTTCGGGGAAAGCTTTTTGATCTGTTGTGTGCTACCCACTCAGCAAAAAGACTATATGTGTTTACAACCAAGCTGTCCACAGGTACTCTCTCTTGAAAACATCCAGTGAATTGGCCTCCACTGCCTTCTGTGGCAGAGAATTCCACAGATTCACAACTCTCTGGGTGAAAACGTTTTTCCTCATCTCAGTCCTAAATGGCCGACTCCTTATTCTTAAACTGTGTGACCCCTGGTTCTGGACTCTTCCCCCCAACATCGGGGACTTGTTTCCTGCATCTAGCCTGTCCAATCCCTTAAGAATTTTATATGTTTCTATAAGAACCCCTCTCATCCTTCTGAATTCCAGTGAATACGAGCCCAGTCGACACATTCTTTCATCATGTGACAGATGCTGAGCAGGAGTGTGTTTGTTGCCGTGGTGATGAACACACCTGTGGAAGCCGAGTTGGTAGGTGACCGCGTCAGCAATGGCCTGGGTATCAGCCGCTGAGCCTGATCGACAGCAGAAGATCAGGTCGTGAATAGGAGTCAGTTTATCCGTCACCCTGTTCGCAATGTACGATCTGCAAACATGAACAAGATCCCATGTCAAAAGCGGCAGAGAAAGAGACAGAGAGACACACACACACACACGATATCCTTACAATTAGATAGACACGAAATGCTGGAGTAACTCAGCGGGACAGGCAGCATTTCTGGAAAGGAATGGGTGACGTTTCGGGTCGAGACCCTTCTTCAGACGTATGAGATATGACACAGGAGGAATACAGATCATGTACAGGCAGACGAGATTAATCTACAGGATTAATAGAAACATAGAAATTAGGTGCAGGAGTAGGCCATTCGGCCCTTCGAGCCTGCCATTCAATATGATCATGGCTGATCATCCAACTCAGTATCCCGTACCTGCCTTCTCTCCATACCCCCTGATCCCCTTAGCCACAAGATCCACATCTAACTCCCTCTTAAATATAGCCAATGAACTGGCCTCAATTACCCTCTGTGGCAGAGAGTTCCAGAGATTCACCACTCTCTGTGTGAAAAAAGTTCTTCTCATCTCGGTTTTAATCTGTGTGAAAAAAGTTCTTCTCATCTTTGTTTTAACCGGTTCAGAATATAGATCATGTACAGGCAGATGAGATTAATCTAGGATAAATCTACCATGGCAACATGCTATAAACAACAGCACATAAGGTCATAAGTCATAGGAGTAGAATTAGGTCATTCAGCCCATCAAGTCTACTCCACCATTCAATCACAGCTGATCTATCTCTCTCTCCCTCCTAACCCCATTCTCCTGCCTTCTCCCCATATCCCCGGACACCCGTACTGATCAAGAATCTGTCTATTTCTGCCTTAAATATATCCACTGACAGTCTCCACAGCCGTCTGTGACAATGAATTCCACAGATTCACCGCCCTCAAACTAATGAAATTCCTCCTCATCTCTTTCTTAAATGAACGTCCTTTAATTCTGAGGCTGTGCCCTCTGGTCCTAGACTCTCCCACTAGATAAAACATCCTCTCCACATCCACTCTATCCAGGCCTTTCACTATTCGAAACATATCTGAAACAGCTAAAGGTGACAGTGTGCATCAATGTAGTTTCTATATTTACCGGACTTATTCTTTTACTACAAACAATTGTTGAAAATGACAGCCTTACCCGGTTGTGGTCCTTGAATCTGCACCAATCACTACCCCACCATCAAACTCCACCGCCATAATAGTAGTCTGGGTCAAAAGAAAATGGGATTTACAAATGAAAACACACATGATGTTCACGGAGGTAAACTAAACATTAAAACCAAACACAGTCATTGATCACAGTAATGTTAATTTGCAGAGAATCAGAAACTTGTAGGTAAACACAAAATGCTGGAGTAACTCAGCGGGACAGGCAGCATCTGTGGGGAGAAGGAACGGTTGACGTTTCGGGTCGACACTCTTCTTCAGACGTCACCCATTCCCTCTCTCCAGAGATGCTGCCTGTCACGCTGAGTTGCTCCAGCATTTTGTGTTTATTTTCGGTTTAAACCAACAGTGAGGGTGGGTGGGAGCTGGATAGTGAGGGAGCGTGGGTCAGGGACGGTGTGGGTCAGGGGCAATGTGTGGAGACGGGCAATGTGTGGACGGTGAGGGTGGGTGGGTGGGGGACGGTGAGGGAGGGTGGGGGTGTGGCCAGGGTGGGAAGGGGATGGTAAGGGTCAGGGAGAGCAGAGATGGACATTGCGTTATGATGAGGGTGGGTGAAGGTGGTGTGGGGTGGGGCGAGCGAGGGTGAGCAGAGACGGGCAGTGAGTGACGGCGAGGGTGGGGACGTCCTGTGTGGGAGGGGGATAGAAAGGGTCAGGAGGAGCAGAGATGGGCAGTGTGTTGGGACAGGAAGGATGGGAGTGAGTGAGGGAGTGTGTGAGTGAGTGAGTGTGAGGGAGTGAGTGAGTGAGCAGAGATGGGCTGTGTGTTGGGGGCAGGGAGGGAGTGAGTGAGTGAGTGAGTGAGTGAGTGAGGGAGTAAGTGAGTGAGTGAGTGAGTGTGAGGGAGTGAGTGAGTGAGCAGAGATGGGCTGTGTGTTGGGGGCAGGGAGGGAGTGAGTGAGTGTGGGAGCGAGTGAGTGTGGGAGTCAGTGTGTGTGAGTGAGGGAGTGTGGGAGTCAGTGTGAGTGTGAGTGAGGGAGTGAGTGAGTGAGGGAGTGAGTGAGGGAGTGAGTGAGTGAGTGAGTGAGGGAGTGAGTGAGTGAGTGAGTGAGTGAGTGAGTGAGTGAGTGAGTGAGGGAGGGAGTGAGTGAGTGAGTGAGTGAGTGAGTGAGTGAGTGAGTGTGGGAGTGAGTGAGGGTGGGAGTGAGTGAGTGTGGTAGTGAGTGTGTGAGTGAGTGAGTGAGTGAGTGAGTGAGTGAGGCAGCGAGTGAGTGAGGGAGTGAGTGAGTGTGGGAGTGTGTGAGTGAGTGAGTGAGTGAGTGAGTGGGGAGTGAGTGAGTGTGTGAGTGTGGGAGTGAGTGTGGGAGTGAGTGAGTGGTAGTGAGACAGTGAGTGAGACAGGGTGTGTGTGTGTGAGTGAGGGAGACAGGGAGTGTGGGAGTGAGTGAGGGAGGACAGGGAGTGTGAGTGAGCAGAGACGGGCTGTGTGTTGGGGGCAGGGAGGGAGTGGGGAGTGAGTGAGTGTGGGAGTGAGTGAGCAGAGACGGGCCGTGTGTGATGTTGGGCCCAGGTGAGGGAGCAGCGGGTGAAGAGGCCTCTCTTTCGTTGTCTCTGTACTGTACACTGACAATGACAATAAATTGAATCATTTCATTTTTTCATTTTTTCTCTCCTCCTCCCCCTCTCCCCTCTCCCCCCAACCCCTCCCCTCCCCCCCCCCCCCCCCCCCACCCCCCCCCCCCCCCCCACACCCCCCCCCCCCCACCCTCTCTCCCCCCTCTCTCCACCCCCACCACCCCCCCCCCCCCCGTCCCCGGGCCCCACTCACTCACCCCGGTGCTGACTTCCTCACACATCCAGTCGGGGTGGCGGTTGGAGCAGCAGCGCGAGCCGCCATCAATCCGCCCCATCATGGGCATCACCGCCGCCATCTTACACCCGCCACAGGGAATGAATGCCGGGACGTTGGAGGACCGGCGGGCTGGGAGGACTGGCGCTGGAGGACCTGCGCTGGAAGACCGGCGCTGGGAGGACCGGCGCTGGGAGGACCGGCTCTGGGAGGACCGGCGCGGGAGGACCGGCGCTGGGAGGACCGGCGCTGGGAGGACCGGCGCTGGGAGGACCGGCGCGGGAGGACCGGCGCTGGGAGGACCGGCGCGGGAGGACCGGCGCGGCAGGACCGGTTGCCATGGAGACCAAAGATCTTATAGCGGAGCAAGATAGGCTACTCCTGCTAAATGCAATGGACTGACGTGTAGTACGCTATGGAGAGGATCATGGGCATTTTCCACGCCCATTTTAGCAACCTGAGCCTACCTAACCCGACCCGACTCGCACTGTAATCAATGTTGCGGGGCAACACTTTGTGTGGGTCAGATTCATAAATCTGTCAGTTCAAACTTCGTGTCAAGAATAAAATTTGATTCTGGTAATTGTCTATTTTAATGTTTTTTAAATCATTTCTTTTTAAATGGCTCACAAACAGTGTTTGAGTTGATTTTGTAGTAACCGGAACCGACCCGACTTGCAGGGTGATTGATAGGGGGGACTTTTTGTGCGTGATATAGGGTTAGATTCATAATTCAATTAGTTCATAATTCTGTTGATTCTTGTTAAAGAATAAAATGTTTATAAACACACATACATGAAAATTATATAAATGTATATAACACACACAATTATATTTCTTCTAAACCAATAATGAACTTTATTTCAGACTAGACAAGGGACATTAAATAAGAAACATTGTAAATAAGAAACATTGTCTTGGGGCACTCTGTCTCCCCGCTGCCCCGCACTCTGTCTCCCCGCTGCCCCGGGCCCCGCACTCTCTCTCCCCGCTGCCCCGGGCCCCGCACTCTCTCTCCCCGCTGCCCCGGGCCCCGCACTCTGTCTCCCCGCTGCCCCGGGCCCCACACTCTCTCTCCCCGCTGCCCCGGGCCCCGCACTCCCTCTCCCCGCTGCCCCGGGCCCCGCACTCCTTCTCCCCGCTGCCCCGGGCCCCACACTCCTTCTCCCCGCTGCCCCGGGCTCTCTTTCCCCGCTGCCCCGGGCCCCGCACTCCCTCTCCCCGCTGCCCCGGGCCCCGCACTCCTTCTCCCCGCTGCCCCGGGCCCCGCACTCCTTCTCCCCGCTGCCCCGCACTCCCTCTCTCCCCGCTGCCCCGGGCCCCGCACTCCTTCTCCCCGCTGCCCCGGGCCCCGCACTCCTTCTCCCCGCTGCCCCGGGCCCCGCACTCCTTCTCCCCGCTGCCCCGGGCCCCGCACTCCCTCTCCCCGCTGCCCCGGGCCCCGCACTCCTTCTCCCCGCTGCCCCGGGCCCCGCACTCCTTCTCCCCGCTGCCCCGGGCCCCGCACTCCTTCTCCCCGCTGCCCCGGGCCCCGCACTCCTTCTCCCCGCTGCCCCGGGTCCCGCACTCTCTCTCCCCGCTGCCCCGGGCCCCGCACTCTATCTCCACGCTGCCCCCGGCCCCGCACTCTCTCTGCCCCGGGCCCCGCACTCTCTCTCCCCGCTGCCCCGGGCCCCGCACTCTCTCTCCCCCTCTGCCCCGGGCCCCACGCTCCCTCTCCCCGCTGCCCCGGACCCCACACTCTCTCTCCCCACTGCCCCGGGCCCCACGCTCCCTCTCCCCGCTGCCCCGGGCCCCGCACTCTTTCTCCCCGCTGCCCCGGGCCCCGCACTCCATCTCCCCGCTGCCCCGGGCCCCGCACTCTTTCTCCCCGCTGCCCCGGGCCCCGCACTCTCTCTCCCCGCTGCCCCGGGCCCCGCACTCTCTCTCCCCGCTGCCCCGGGCCCCGCACTCCTTCTCCCCGCTGCCCCGGGCCCCGCACTCTCTCTCCCCGCTGCCCCGGGCCCCGCACTCCCTCTCCCCGCTGCCCCGGGCCCCACACTCCCTCTCCCCACTGCCCCGGGTCCCGCACTCTCTCTCCCCGCTGCCCCCGGGCCCCACACTCTCTCTCCCCCGCTGCCCCGGGCCCCACACTCTCTCTCCCCTCTCTCCCCGCTGCCCCCGGGCCCCGCACTCTCTCTCCCCCCGCTGCCCCGGGCCCCCCACTCCCCCCCCCCCCTCCCCCTGCCCCCCGCACTCTCTCTCCCCGCTGCCCCGGGTCCCGCACTCATTCTCCCCGCTGCCCCGGGCCCCGCACTCCCTCTCCCCGCTGCCCCGGGTCCCGCACTCCCTCTCCCCGGGCCCCGCACTCCCTCTCCCCGCTGCCCCAGACCCCGCACTCCCACTCCCTCTCCCTTCGCTCTAAGATCTTTGATGGAGACGGTTTTAGTCCGCCATCTCATGTTGGGCACGGCCATTGTGGGCCGAAGGGCCAGTTGCTGCACCGCCCCATGTCACAGAGTCACAGAGTCACACAGCGTGGATACAGGCCCTTCGGCCCAACTTGCCCATACTGGCCCATCTACACTAGTCCCACCTGCCCACATTCGGTCCATATCCGTTTGGTGCAGGCTCGAAGGGCCGAATGGCCTACTCCTGCACCTAATTTCCATGTTCTATCCCTCCACACATCCTGTCCGATCCATGTTCCTGTGTTTAAGGGGGAACTGCAGATGCTGGAAGATCGAAGGTACACAAAAGTGCTGGAGGAACTCCGCGGGTGCAGCAGCATCTATGGAGCGAAGGAGATAGGCAACGTTTCGGGCCGAAACCCTTCTTCAGACCTGTACCTGTCCAACTGTTTCTTAAACGATGGGACACTACCAGCCTCAACCATCTCCTCCGGCAGCTCGTTCCATACACCCACTGTGTGGAAAAGTTACCCCTCAGATTCCTATTAAATCTTTTCCCCTTTTCCTTGAACCTATGTCCTCTGATCCTCGATTCCCTTACTCTGGGCAAGAGACACTGTGCATCTACCTGATCTATTCCTCTCATGATTTTATACATCTCTATAAGATATCCCCTCATCCTCTTGCGCTCCAAAGAATAGAGTCCCAGCCTGCTCAACCTTGCCCTGTAGCTTCGACACTTCTTCTGCACCCTGTCCGGATTAACAACACGTTGTATGTAATAAGATGATGAATGAGCACCAGCCCGTTGCACAGCCTTTTCCTCAGTTGGCTCCACAATGATTGGTCTTAAACAAACTTAAAATATATGACTTCACACACAGGTACGTTGCAAATGGATCGGCATGGTGGTGCAGCGGGTAGAGCTGCTGCCACACAGCGCCAGAGACCCAGGTTCAATCCCAATCGCAAAAACTAAAAACTAAATACTTCCTTTCTTCACAGCATTGAACTTGATGAACTTCCGCTGGTGCAGACGGCTGCCAATTTGTTCAGAGACATGTGTTACAAGTACCGGGAGGAGCTGATGTCGGGAATCATTGTTGCTGGTCGGGATGAAAGAAATGGTGGACAGGTAAAGATTTTGTCAATTTAATTCCTGGGACCAGAGGCTGGCTCTTGGTTTCCCAAATTTTGACAAGATTCCTGTCAGATGGGACGGGAGACTAAAGTAATATTTTATTCCTTCCACCTCAAGGCATTCTTATTTATTTAATTGGCTCCTGTAAATTGTCCCTCATGTGTAGGATAGAACTATCCTACACATGAGATTGTTGGTCTGCGTTGTCTCTGTGGGTCGAAGGTCATAAAGTCATTAGTGATAGTAGAATTTGGCCATTCGGCCCTTCAAGTCTACTCTGCCATTCAATCATGGCTGATATATCTCTCCCTCGTAACCCCATTCTTCTGCCTTCTCCCTATAACCTCTGACACCTGTATTAATCAAAAATCAATCTATCCTCTCTTAAAAATATCCACTGATGTGGCCTCCATTACTTTCTGTGCAAAGAATTCCACGGAATCACCACCCTCTGACTAAAGAAATGTTTCCTCATCTCCTTGATTCTCCCACTAATGGAAACATCCTCTCCACATCCACTCTATCCAGGCCTTTCACTATTCAGTAAGTTTCAAGGAGGTCCCCCCTCATTCTTTCAAACTCCAGCGGGTACAGCCGACAAACGCTCATCATAGGTTAACTCACTCATTCCTGGTGCTAGTATGAACGGGTGATGGCTGGTCTGAGCAGACTCAATGGGCCGAAGGGCCTGTTTCCATGCCGAATCTCTCAAACTAAATTAAATTAAACTCTGGTTCCCTGCTCCTTACCGATCCACCAGCCTTAACCTTGAGAGAGGCGCCATATAAATGCATTTTATTGTTACTAATTGTTGATATCGCCTAATGAAACAAATGTGGAATCAGCCAATAGTAAGTATACGCGTTTACTCCGATTACACCATTTTGCTGCTACTCTGCCCCCCCCCCCCCCGAATTGGACAATTGTTTTGTACTTAAACATGTTTATTGCAATTTATAGAGGTGGCACGGCGGGTAGAGCTGCTGCCTCACAGCGCCAGGGACCCAGATCCAACACTGGCTACGGGTGCTGTCTGTGTGGAGTTTGTACGTTCTTCCTGTGACCGTGGGGGATTTCTCTGGGTGCTCAGGTTTCCTCCAAAATCGTGCAACTTTGTAGGTTAAATGGCTTCTGCAAACTGGCCCCCGTGTGTAGGGAGTGCTTGGCAAAGTGGGATAACATAGATGATGTTGAGAGAGTTAGATCTAGCTGTTAGGGTTAACGGAATCAAGGGATATAGGGAGAAAGCAGGAACTGGGATACTGATTGTGGATGATCAGCCATGATCATATTGAATGACAGTGCTGGCTCAAAGGGCCGAATGGCCTACTCCTGCGCCTATTTTCTATTTTTCTATGTTTCTAACCAGTACGAACGGGTGATTGTTGGTCGACACAGACACTGTGGACTGAAGGATACATTCTGCGATGTATCTAAACTAAACTAAAGTTCAAGTTAATGAGTGCTATGATTGCTGCTGATTCCCCTTCTCATGAAGAAACATTTAGACAGGTACATGGATAGGATATGTTTGGAGGGATTTGGGCCAAATGCAGGCAGGTGGGACTAATGTTTCCACTAGTGGGGGAGTCCAGGACTAGAGGACACAGCCTTAGAATTAAAGGACGTTCTTTTAAAAGGAG
Organism: Leucoraja erinaceus; assembly: GCF_028641065.1. Lineage (NCBI taxonomy): Eukaryota > Metazoa > Chordata > Chondrichthyes > Rajiformes > Rajidae > Leucoraja > Leucoraja erinaceus. The sequence continues at coordinate 38,854 of NW_026576077.1, read as the reverse complement.
ACGAGGAGAAATTTATTTATTCATAGGGGGGTGAATCTGTGGAATTCACTGCCACAGAAGGCTGTGAAGTTCATGTCAATTGATATTTTTAAGGCAGGGATAGATAGATTCTTGATTAGTATGGGTCAGAGGTTATGGGGCGAAGGCAGGAGAATGGGGTTAGGAGGGAGAGATAGATCAGCCATGATTGAATGGCGGAGTAGACTTGATGGGCTGAATGGCTAATTCTGATCCTATCACTTATGATCTTAGTGTAGACATAGAAAAATAGAAAATAGGTGCAGGACTAGGCCATTTGACCCTTCGAGCCAGCACCGCCATTCAATATGGTCATGGCTGTTCATTCAGAATCAATACCCCGTTCCGGCTTTCTCCCCATATCCGTTGATTCAGTTAGCCCTAATAGCTAAATCTAACTCTCTGTTGAATGCATCTAGCTGCGACATGTTGGTTAGCATGGACTGGTTGGGCTGAAGGGCCAGTTTTCACACAGTGTGACTCAATGACACTGTTGTGTTGGCGGGGCAGCTTATGACTAGGGCAGCTCGAGCATCCTGTGCTGTGCGTACAGGTGTTGCGTGATGTTGTAGACTCTCTCGATGGCGAGGACGGAACTGTGTAGCTGGGCTTTGCTTTCCACTCCGTCCCGCATACAGAGGATGTGCAGGAACTCTGCCCGTGTAGGGAGGGCCAGGAAGGCTAAGGCAGCTGCCTGCCGCACCAGCCAGCTGTGGTGCTTGCCCAGGGACCGCCAGTAAGCATCGGCACACATCTGGTACATGGAGCTGTTCTCATGGGAGGAACGCAACTGGCCAAGGAAGAGCTGCAGCCACTGCAGTGCACGGTGGAGACGCAGTAACGTTCGGCTGCCCGACTCCAGTCTTTCACCGCCAAGCTCACTGAAGTTCACCTGGTCGTTCCTCAATTCAAACTCAATCATGGACTTCACTGTGGAGTAGGCTTTCCCTGTCGCTCCATGTTGATATTGGTAGATGATCTTCATCTTATTGCTCAACTCATCCGATATAAATCCAAACACAGAGCCAAGGGCCTTCATGAATCTGGAATGTAAGCCCACAATCAGTTGACAAAACATCTGACTTTGGAGGCCAGAAGTGATAGGAACAGAATTAGGCCATTCAGCCCATCAAGTCTACTCCAGCATTCATTCATGGCTGATCTATCTCTCCCTCCCAACCCCAATTCTCCTGCCTTCTCCCCATAACCTCTGACACCCGCACTAACCAAAAATCTATCTATCCCTGTCTTAAAAATATCCATTGACTTGGCCTCCACCACCGTCTGTGGCAATGAATTCCACAGATTCACCACCCTCTGACTTAAGAAATTCCTCCTCATCTCTTTCCTAAAGGAACGTCCTTTTGCTCTGAGGCTGTGCCCTCTGGTCCTAGACTCTTCCACTAGTGGAAACATCCTCTCCACATCCACTCCATCCAGGCCTGGTTGCCCAGCTATACTAAAGATGTCAATAAAAAGGCAGAGTGCTGGAGTAACTCAGCGGGTCAGGCAGCATCTGTGGATAACATGGATAGGTGACATTTCACAGAGTGCTGGAGTAACTCAGCGGGTCAGGCAGCATCTGTGGAGAACATGGATAGGTGACGTTTCACAGAGTGCTGGAGTAACTCAGCGGGTCAGGCAGCATCTGTGGAGAACATGGATAGGTGACGTTTCACAGAGTGCTGGAGTAACTCAGCGGGTCAGGCAGCATCTGTGGAGAACATGGATAGGTGATGTTTCACAGAGTGCTGGAGTAACTCAGCGGGTCAGGCAGCATCTGTGGAGAACATGGATAGGTGACGTTTCACAGAGTGCTGGAGTAACTCAGCGGGTCAGGCAGCATCTGTGGAGAACATGGATAGGTGACGTTTCACAGAGTGCTGGAGTAACTCAGCGGGTCAGGCAGCATCTGTGGAGAACATGGATAGGTGACGTTCCGGGTCAACTCTGAAGAAGGGTCTCGACCCGAAACGAGACCCATTCCTTCTCTCCAGAGATGCTGAGTTACTCCAGCACTTTGTGTCTTATCTTCGGTTTAAACCAGCATCTGCAGTTCCTTCTTACACACTTACTTTTGGAGTTCTGTCCATCCTTCAAGGTAACTTTTCAGTGAGATATCTTCATCCTTAGTCACGCTGGCGTGGAAGGCAGCTTGGAGTCGATGAATCTGGAAATTGTTGCTGCACTGTTGAGTGGAACCCTGAGCCACAGGATTCTCCGCCTGTGAAGCAGCAATTAGCTAGATGTAGGCAGGCATGAAAGGGCAGGAGACACACTAACAAAATAGCATCAGCCCCCACAACTCATAGTCCCCTGAAACTGCAGCGATTGAGAGTAGACGATGGAAGTAAAGGAAATTGTGAGAGACATAAGAGCGGATAGAGCTGCTGCCTCACAGTGCCAGAGATACCTGGTTCGATCCTGACTACAGGTGCTGTCTGTATGGAGTTTGCATGTTCTCCCTGGGTTTTCATATACAATTCTTAAGGGATTAGACAGGCTAGTTGCAGGAAAAGTGTTCTAGATGTTGGGGGAGACCAGAACTAGGGGCCACACACACAGTTTAAGAATAAGGGGTCGGCCATTTAGGACCGAGTTGAGAAAAAACTTCTTCACCCAGAGAGTTGTGAATCTGTGGAATTCTCTGCCACAGGGGGGCAATGGAGGTCGATTCACTGGATGTTTTTAAGAGAGAGTTAGATTTAGCTCTTGGGGCTAACAGAACCAAGGGATGTGGGGAGAAAGCAGGAACGGGTACTGATTGTGGATGATCAGCCATGATTATATTGAATGTCGGTGCTGGCTCGACGGGCTGAATGGCCTACTCCTGCACCTGTTTTCTATGTTTCTATGTTTCTCTGGGTGCTCCAGTTTCATCCCATAGTCGAAAGGCGTGCAGATTTGTAGATTAATTGGCTTTGGTAAATTGTCCCTAGTGTGTGTTGGATAGAACTACTGTGCGGGATCGCTGGTCAGTGTGGACCCATGGGCCAAAGGGCCTGTTTCCACCTTGTATCTCTAAACACAACTAAAGTAACATAGATAGGGTAGATAGTCGTAAACAGTCAGAATGTTTTCCCAGGGTGGAAATAGCCAACACTAGAGGGCACAGCTACAAGATGAGAGGATGAAAGTCTAGCTTTAGTTTAGATACAGTGTGGGTCAGTGAGTTTACACCAAGACCGATCACCAGTTTACACTAGTTCTATGTTATCTCACTCTCTCATCCTATGCAAGGGCCATTTACAGAAGCCAATTAACCTACAAACCTGCACGTCTTTGGAGTGTGGGAGGAAACCGGAGCACCCGGAGAAAACCCACATGGACACAGGGAGAACGTGCAAACTCCACACAGACAACATCCAAGGTCAGGATCGAACCCGGGTCTCTGGCACTGTGGGGCAGCCACTCTACTGCTGCGTAACGGTGCCACCTATCTTTGCATGGACTTGTTCAGCTATAAAAGCCCACCATTTATTTGATTCTAAAACCAACTCAAGGGACGGAATGGCCTTGCAAAACAATCTTTGACAGATTAGTGAAGGAAGGAACTGCAGATGCTGGTTTAAACCGATGGCAGAGTTGAAATGCTGGAGTAACTCAGCTGGACAGACAGCATCTCTGGTGAGAAAGAATGGGTGACGTTTTGGGTCGAGACCTTTCACACTGATGTGGTCGGATCTTGACCCGAAAGGTCACCCATTCCTTCGCTCCAGAGATGCTGCCTGTCCCGCTGAGTTACTCCAGCAATTTGCCATAACGTGGCACGATGGCTCAGCGGTAGGACTGCTGCCTTACAGCGCTTGCAGCTCCAGAGACCCAGGGACAGAAGCTTACGGGTAATATGAGGGGGAACTTCTTTACTCAGAGAGTGGTAGCGGTGTGGAATGAGCTTCCAGTGGAAGTGGTGGAGGCAGGTTCATTGGTATTATTTAAAAATCAATTGGATAGGCATATGGATGAGAAGGGAATGGAGGGTTATGGTATGAGTGCAGGCAGGTGGGACTAAGGGGAAAAAAAATTTGTTCGGCACGGACTTGTAGGGCCGAGATGGCCTGTTTCCGTGCTGTAATTGTTATATGGTTATATGGTTATATGGTTGATCCCAACTTCAGTTGCTGTCTGTACGGAGTTTGCCCTACAGACAGCCAGGTGATGTTCTCCCCGTGACCCGAGTAGGTTTTCTCCGGGCGCTCCGGTTTACTCCCACACTCCAAAGACGTGCAGGTTTGTAGGTTGATTGGCTTGGTGTAAATGTAAATTGTCCCTAGTGTGTGTGCTAGGATAATGTTAGTGTGCGGGGATCGCTGGTCGGCACGGACCTGGTGGGCCGAAGGGCCTGTTCGCTAAACTAAACTAAACTAAAAGACTGAGTAGTGCTGTCTTATGATCCCAAACACACCAGCAGATGGGAATTTGGGGCAGAGCGTTGAGGTAACTGGGATGTGATGTTGGCAGTGGTCGGTGTTCTTACCCTGTGTTGGTGGTCATCTCTCTGGCCATCTTCATGCACTGATATCCAAGGGTTTAAAGGTGGAAACTGGGCTGTGGAAATAATTAACAGCTGAGAGTAGTTGGGCTTTGGGGCAGAAGCACAACTTTAGAGATAATCAAGTCAAGTCACACGGAACTATTGTGAAGAAGGATCTCGACCCGAAACGTCACCTATTTCATTCGCTCCATAGATGCTACCTCACCAGCTGAGTTTCTCCAGCATTTTTGTCCACCTTTAATCCCATACTATAACTTTATACTTTACATTTCTGTGGAAATCTATGAATTGTTGTTTCTACAAAACAGTAAATACTCCAGCACATTGTGCCTTTTTATGGTAAACCAGCTTCTGCAATTCCTTTTTTCTACAGTAAGCATGCCACTAAAAATGGTGGCACGGTGGTGCAGCGGGTTGTACCACTGGCTCCCAGGGCCAGAGACCTGGGTTTGATCCTGTCCACAGCTGGTGTCCATGCATGGAGTTTGCACGTTCTCCCTGTGTCCGTGTGGTGCTCCGGTTTCCTCCCACGTCCCAAAGGCGTGCGGGTTTGTAGGTTAATTGGCCCTCTGTAAAATTGCCCCCCTAGTGTGTCGTGAGTGGATGAGAAAGTGGAATAACATAGAACTATCGTGAACGGGTGATCGCTGGTCGGCACGGACACGGTGGGCCGAAGGGCCGGTTTCCGTGCTGTATCTCTAAACTAAACAAATTCCCATTCCTGTTATGGAAGATGGTCGCTCGTTCACAAACACACAATTATTGTACTCACTCACTCACATTCTTGTACTCGACACACCAGACTCGCACATTCCCGCAACTGGGATAATGGGGAGAATGGTCAGAAGAAGGGTCCCAACCCAAAACGTCAGAAGACAGATGGTCCCAACCCAAAAACGTCACCTATCCATGTTCCCACACAGCCTGATGCTGAGTTACTCCAGCACTCTGAAACCACCTACCATGACAGTTGACTCCAGCACTCTGTGAAACGTCCCCTATCCCTGTTCTCCACACATGCGACCTGACCCGCTGAGTTACTCCAGCACTCTGTGAAACCCTATCCATGTGATGCTGCCTGACCCAGTTACTCCAGCACTCTGTGAAACATCACCTATCCATGTTCTCCACAGATGCTGCCTGACCCACTGAGTTACTCTCCAGCACTCTGAAAAACGTCACCTATCCATGTTCTCCACAGATGCCACCTGACCCGCTGAGTTACTCCAGCACTCTGTGAAGGCAACGTTTCGGGCCGAAATCCTTCTGGAAATAGGCAACGTTTCGGGCCGAAACCCTTCTGGGTTTCGGCCCGAAACGTTGCCTATTTCCTTAGCTCCATAGATGCTGCCTGACCCGCTGAGTTACTCCAGCACTCTGTGAAACGTCACCTATCCATGTTCTCCACAGATGCCACCTGACCCGCTGAGTTACTCCAGCACTCTGTGAAACGTCACCTATCCATGTTCTCCACAGATGCTGCCTGACCCGCTGAGTTACTCCAGCACTGTGTGAAACGTCACCTATCCATGTTCTCCACAGATGCTGCCTGACCCGCTGAGTTACTCCAGCACTCCAGTACTCTGTGTCTGAGCCATTTCCTAAACGCTGGCCCCCCTGTACGCAAGGTACTTACAGAGGTTGGTGTTGATGAGGTAGATGAGGAGGGGGATGAGGACCACCACTCCAGCCAGCAGCAACCTCCGTGTCTTCCCCCTATTGCCCACCCTTGCTTGTTTCTTCATCAGCTGCAGTTTTCTAACAACCATCGAGATCTGCAATGACACAGATCAGCTGCCCCGTGCCATCCGAGTGTCCTCACTGATATCTGAAGCCAGAGTCCTTGTTTGGTTTTGTGAAACAAAGAATCAAATATAAACTAAAAATTCCAAAGTACAACCTCTGCTCTTGTGTCCAAAGTCCAGCAGGCTTCAGTCTTAAAAGGGAAATGGTTGTAATATGCTTTCCACCCAGAGAGTTGTGAATCTGTGAAATTCTCTGCCACAGAAGGCAGTGGAGGCCAATTCACTGGATGTTTTCAAGAGAGAGTTGTATTTAGCTTTGGGGGCTAACGGAATCAAGGGATATGGGGAAATAGCCAGTACAGGGTACTGATTCTGGATGATCAGCCATGATCATATTGAATGGAGGTGCTGGCTCGAAAAGCCGAATGGCCTCCTCCTGCACCTATTTTCTATGTTTCTATGTATATTGAAAGTCTGCAGAAGGGTCTCGACCCAAAAACGTCACCCGTTCCTTCTCTCCAGAGTTACCTAACTGAGTTAATCCGGTATTTTGTGTCTACCTTTGGAGTAAACCTGTTACTTCCCACAGAATTCTGCTCACTACCAAAAGATCCCAATACTAATACAATCATAGAGTCCAACAGCACAGAAACCGGCCCTTCGGCCCGTCATGGCCATGCTGACCCAGATCCCCCATCTATGCTGGCCCCACCTCCCTGAAGGACGACACAGTGTTAAACTTCAGCTGTGAACCAGATACCAAACCTTGGGTTACACAGAAAGGCTGGAGAAACTCAGCGGGTGCAGCAGCATCTATGGAGCGAAGGAAATAGGCAATGTGTCATTTCTAAACAGTCAAACAGGATTGTTCAGCTTTGTACATCAGCCGGGTGGGTGTGTATCAGGAACTGATTCAGGGCTTGTGTGATCATGGGGTAACATGATACAATACGATAGAACCTCATTTATCCCAGGAGGGAAATTGATCTGCTAGCAGTCATAAAAACACAAAATACATGAAACATGAGATTAAAGTGAGGAGTGGAAAGGATTGGGGATGTGCAGAGATTGTGGGGAGGGGGGAGGGGAGTCAGTTTCAGTCTACCCCACCACAGAAGGGGGAGGAGTTGTACAGTTTGATAGCCACAGGGAAGAAGGATCTCCTGTGGCGTTCTGTGCTGCATCTTGGTGGGACCAGTCTGTTGCTGAAGGTGCTCCTCAGGTTGACCAGTGTGTTATGGAGGGGGTGTCCAGCATGCTCCGCAGTTTGAGGAGCATCCTCCCCTCCAAGAGCAACCTCCCATCAATCCATCTCCAACTCTGCCCCCAGGACAGAGCCAGCCTTCCCGATGAGTTTGTTGATCCTACTGACGTCTGAAGCCTTCGCCCTGCTGCTTCGGCTCACGGCAGCAAAGACGATGGCACTGGCCACCACCGATTGGTACAACATCTGCAGCATCTTACTGCAGATGTTGAAGGAGTGGAGCGTTCTGCGTTCATTGTGAGCTGTCAAAGAGTTGCTGCAATGAAGAGATTTGTCTGTTCTGAGGAAATATATAAATACGTTCATAGGATTGAAGAAAGGTCTCGACCCAAAACCTCACCCATTCCTTCTCTCCGGAAAGGCTGCCTGTCTCGCTGAGTTACTCCAGCATTCCATGTCTATTATGGGATTGTTATTTAGTTTAGTTTAGTTTAGAGATACAGCAGGGAATCTTCGGCCCACTAAGTCCACACCGACCAGCAGACCCCTCAAACTAGCACTATCCTACACACACAAGGGACAATTTACATTTATACCAAGCCAATTAACCTACAAACCTGTAGTAGTGTGGGAGGAAACTGAAGAACCAGGAGAAAACCCACACAGGTCACGGGGAGAGCGTGCAAACTCCGTACAGACAGCACCCGTGGTCTCTGGCCCTGTAAGCATTGTAAGGCAGCAACTCTACTGCTGCGCCACCGTGACCGCCCTAACAATTTGACAACAATTGTAATTATGTTTATAAAGGAACTGCAGGTGCTGGTTTATACTGAAGATAGGCACAAACTGCTGGAGTAACTCAGCGGGACCGGCAGCATCTCCACTGAAGATAGACACAAAACGCTGGAGTAACTCAGCGGGACCGGCAGCATCTCCACTGAAGATAGACACAAAACGCTGGAGTAACTCAGCGGGACCGGCAGCATCTCCACTGAAGATAGACACAAAACGCTGGAGTAACTCAGCGGGACCGGCAGCATCTCTGGAGAGGTAAGGAATGGGTGGCATTTTGGGTCGACACCCTTCTGCAGACTGAGAGTCAGGGTAGAGGCAGTCTAGAGATATGGAAGGGTGAGGTGTGAAAGCAACAGATCAAAGCAGACGATGCTAAGGAAATGCTTTTGTCTTTACTTCACTGGTTCTCTATACCACGTGTGGAGTAATATGATTATTATTTTGCATACAGATCAGTAAGGTTATTGTTGTACATATATACAATCCCCATTTAAGTACAGTATGTGTAATACCAGCCCACTGAGTCTATATGCAGGAGTGGCCAGGTATTGGGGCCATTTCCCTGCCACAGCTGTAGTTGGCCACAGAGGTTCATTGCATCCGTCGCCTCGGGTACCCGACGTTGAAGATTATTGAAGATGATGCCGTTTATGTTGAAGATTTGCAGTGATTCCCCGAGCCTCCTGTTGTTGTCGATCGGTTTGAGGGCTTTATGTTGACTGTTCCATCTTGCTCATTTAATGACACGTTCACACTGCCAGAGTTTAACCACAACTTCTGGAGAAAAGAAACAAAAACTAGACATGGCAACGTCCCCCGTAAGGCACAGGAGCAGAATTGGGGCATTAAATGCTCCCCCTATCACCTGACCCGCTGACTTACTCCAACACTCTGTGAAACGTCACCTATCCATGTTCCCCACAGATGCTGCCTGACCCGCTGAGTTACTCCAACACTCTGTGAAACGTCACCTATCCATGTTCCCCACAGATGCTGCCTGACCCGCTGAGTTACTCCAACACTCTGTGAAACGTCACCTATCCATGTTCCCCACAGATGCTGCCTGACCCGCTGAGTTACTCCAACACTCTGTGAAACGTCACCTATCTATGGAGCGACAGATGCTGCCTGACAACGTTTTACTCCAAACCCTCTGTGAAACGTACCTATCCAACGTTTCGGGCCGATGCTGCCCCCGGGTGAGTTACCCGAAAACGTCACCTATCTATATTCCCCACAGATGCTGCTGACCCGCTGAGTTACTCCAGCACTCTGTGAAACGTCACCTATCCATGTTCCCCACAGATACTGCCTGACCCGCTGAGTTACTCCAGCACTCTGTGAAACGTCACCTATAGGCAATGTTTTGGGCACAGATGCTGCCTGGACCCGCTAGGCAGTTACTCCAGCCGAAACCCGTGAAACATCGACCCGAAAACGTTACCTATTCCCCTCCATATGATGCTGCTGACCCGCTGAGTTACTCCAACACTCTGTGAAACGTCACCTATCCATGTTCCCCACAGATGCTGCCTGACCCGCTGAGTTACTCCAACACTCTGTGAAACGTCACCTATCCATGTTCTCCACAGATGCTGCCTGACCCGCTGAGTTACTCCAGCACTCTGTGTCCGTTTGTGCCTCTCATAATACGCCACAACTATAGGTGAAAAGTAGAGTTAAGAAGGACGAGGGGGAACCTCATTGTACCTTACCGAATAGTGAAAGGCCTGGATAGAGTGGATGTGGAGAGGATGTTTCCACTAGTGGGAGAGTCTAGAACCGGAGGGCACAGCCTCAGAATTAAAGGACGTTCTTTGAGGAAGAAGAAGAGAAGTAATTTCATTCGACAGAGGGTGGTGAAGCTGTGGAATTCTTTACCACAGGCGGCTGTGGAGGCCACATGTCAGTGGGTGTATTTAAGGCAGAGATAGATGGATTCTTGATCAGTGCAGGTGTCAGGGGTTATGGGGAGAAGGCAGGAGAATGGGGTTAGGAGGGAGAGACAGATCATCCATGATTGAATGGCGGAGTAGACTTGATGGGCCGAATGGCCTAATTCTGCTTCTATCCCATGATCTTATGACCTAAATGCTATTGTTCCCCACTCACGTTTGTGCCACTGCCAGAGAATATGGTGGTCAGGCCTCGGGCCTGGCTCGTGGGTCTCAGCACCTTTCCTGCCTTCAGCTCACACAGAAGGCCATCGTTACTCGGTGAAGGGGATGTCATGTTGAAATAGGTCTGCTCTGTAAAGATCAGGGAGAGACTTGTCACAAAAAGATGTTTATTACTGTCATCCCTGTTGTCTGAAGAAAGGGCTCGACCCAAAACGTCACCCATTGCTTCTCTCCAGAGATGCTGCCTGTCCCGCTTAGTTACTCCAGCACTTTGTGTCCATCTTACTGGTATTTCAGTCTGCCTCATGCTCTGATCAATTGCATTCAGCTCCACGTGCGAGCAGCGGGTAGAGCTGCTGCCTCACAGCTCCAGAGACCTGGGTTTGATCCTGACTACGGGTGCTGTCTGTACGGAGTTTGTACGCTCTCCCGTGACCTGCGTGGGTTTTCTCTGAGATCTTCCATTTCCTCCCACACCCCAAAGACCTACAGGCTTGTAGGTTAATTGGCTTGGTATAAATGTACAAACTCCGTACAGAGACGGCACCCGTGGTCAGGATCGAACCCGGGTCTCTGGCGCTGCAAGGCAGCAGCTCTACCCGCTGCGCTGCCCTTAATCCCAGTTTGCCGTGCAGTTCCTGGAGAGCAGAAACATAAAAAGCTGGAGAGACCCAAAACGTCACCTATCCATGTTCTCCACAGATGCTGCCTGACCCGCTGAGTTACTCCAGCACTCTGTGAAACGTCACCTATCCATGTTCTCCACAGATGCTGCCTAACCCGTTGAGTTACTCCAGCACTCTGTTTAAAACGTCACCTATCCATGTTCTCCACAGATGCTGCCTAACCCGTTGAGTTACTCCAGCACTCTGTGAAACGTCACCTATCCATGTTCTCCACAGATGCTGCCTAACCCGTTGAGTTACTCCAGCACTCTGTGAAACGTCACCTATTCATGTTCTCCACACATGCTGCCTAACCCGTTGAGTTACTCCACATACTGACCTTTGTTTGAGGACTGGAGAGAAGGTGTGGTCCTGCTACTCACTGGAGATTGTGGCTGTGGGTGAGACAGAGGCATGGACCTCGGTGGTAATCTGTGGTTGCAAGGCAGAGAGGGATCCTGAAACATAGAAACATAGACAATAGGTGCAGGAGTAGGCCATTCGGCACTTCCAGCCAGCATCCTCATTCTATATGATCATGGCTGATCATCCACAATCAGTACCCCGTTCCTGCTTTTTCCCCATATCCCCTGATTCCGTTAGCCCCAAGAATTAAATCTAACTCTCTCTTGAATACACTTGATGAATTGGCCTCCTCTCCCTTCTGTGGCAGAGAATCCCACAAATTCACAACTCTCTGGCTGAAAAAGTTTTTCCTCATCTCAGTCCTAAATGGCCGACCCCTTATTCTTAAACTGTGGCCTACAAAACTGTGACATACAGGTTTGTAGGTTAATTAGCTTCTGTAAGTTGTAAATTGTCCCCAGTGTGTAGGATAGTGCTAGTGTACGGGATGATCGCTGGTCAGCACAGACTCGGTGGGCCGAAGGGCCTGTTTCCACGCTGTATATCTAAAGTGTAAAACTCCATTGCAGTAATAACAAGGAACTGCAGATGCTGGATGATCAGCCAAAGATAGACCGAAGATCTTGGAGAAAACCCACGAGGGTCATGGGGTGAGCGTGCAAACTCTGTACAGACAGCACCTGTAGTCGGGATCGAACCTGGGTCTCCAGTGCTGTGAACTGCGCCATCAAGCTGCCCTTAGTCGGAGAGTCTAGGACCAGAGGGCACAGCCTCAGAATAAAAGGACGTTCCTTTAGGAAGGGGATGAGGAGGAATTTCTTTAGTCAGAGGGTGATGAATCTGTGGAATTCATTGCCACAGACGGCTGTGGGGGCCACAAGTCAGTGGTTATTTTTAAGGCAGAGATAGATAGATTCTTGATTAATACGGGTGTCAGAGGTTATGGGGAGAAGGCAGGAGAATTGGGATGGAGGGAGAGATAGATCAGCCGTGATTGAATGGCAGAGTAGACTTGATGGGCCGAATGCCCTCATTCTGCTCCGATTACGTATGAAATGCCCACGTTGATTTAAGATGGACTCACCTTGTTTTCCTCCATGTTTCGACTGTGAGCTCCAGGTTCAGTGTCGGGGTCTGTAAGGTAACTGGTGACAAGATTGTGTAGTGAAGATTCAGTCTTCCACAAATCCTGCCCTTAAACACATCAGAAACTACAGCGCAACAAGGAACAACAGCTGCTGGTTTACACAAAAGGACACAGTGTGCTGGAGTAACTCAGCGGGTCAGGCAACATCTGTGGAGAACATGGATAGGTGACGTTTCACAGAGTGCTGGAGTAACTCAGCGGGACAGGCAGCATCTGTGGAGAACATGGATAGGTGACGTTTCAGGACTGAGAGGGCTGCTGTTTGTCCCTGGGGTTACGGAGAGTTTGTTGGGTGATGTTTGCTTACACAGATCCACTCTTCGAATTTTGAATTGTGACTGGCTTGGATAGAGTGGATGTGGGGGAGGGATAGAGAGAGAGGGAATGCCGGGGCTACCTGATGTTAGAGAAATCAATGTTGATACAATTGTACTGTAAGCTGCCCAAGTGAAATATGAGGTGCTGTTCCTCCAATTTGCATTTAGCCTCACACTAACAATAGCGGAGCCCCGAGGCCAGATAGGTCCTCTGTGTGGGAATGGGAGGGGGAGTCCTCTGTGTGGGGTATTTAGCAACCGGGAGATCAGGTTCGACGTTAACGGAATCCTCTGGCAGCGACACAGAGTGTCTGTTGTGGGTTTAGAGCCCAGCTGACTGTCCACACTTGCCCGAGAGAGCAGTCGGGATCTATTGCAGGCGGGTCTGGTTCTCACCTTGAGTTGTGGCAAGTGGGGTCAACGCCGTCCACGCTGGCCCCACAGGTACAAGGATCAGCCCTGTGTTTGGGGAATGATTAACAGAAACTATGGCCACAGTATCAGCTGCCGCACTTCACAACACCCATTCATTGGCCACGTGAAACTGTTACACGCCCACACTTCACGCAACAAAACATAGGACTGTGTGCCAGTTTCATTTCCAGTTTATCTTTAGTTTCATTCTATTCATTCTACACGGCCATCGTAGAGTCTGTCCTCACCTTCTCCATCATGGTCTGGTTTGGCTCAGCCACCAAGCACGACACCTGGAGGCTGCAGCGAATCGTCCGATCAGCAGAGAAGGTTATTGGCTGCAACCTTCCCTCCATTGATGAACTGTACACTGCAAGGGCCAGGAAGCGAGCAGGCAAGATCATCTCTGACCCCTCTCACCCTGGCCACAAACTCTTTGAATCACTTCCCTCTGGAAGGCGACTCCGGACTGTCAAAGCTGCCACAGCCAGACATAAAAACAGTTTTTATCCACGAGTAGTTGCTCTACTCAACAGCCAAAAATCTGTAGCCTCCCTTTGATCTGGTATTTTGTTGGTTCACATGCTTGATCAATGGTGTTTTATCATTAATGTTTCATTATAATTAATGTTTAGTGTTTTCTGAGTCATCCGTAACTGTCACTGTACGTCATGTTGTTACTTGTGGGCAGAGCACCAAGGCAAATTCCTTGTATGTGAATACTTGGCCAATTAACTTACTTATTTACTTACTACTTTTTTAGTTTACTAGTTTACTTTTTTTAGTTTTAGTGAGTTTCATTTAGAAGTTTAGAGTTTAGAAGTTTAGTTTGCGACTGGGGTCCTGGCTCAAGAACATGGAGGGGAAAAAGGCCGGCAGCCTATTATTCTGGTGCTTTACCAGCTGTAGTAAATGGCACGCCAGCCTGCTTACCAGCTGCAGCGGCGACGGCTAGAATGATAGATACATCAATCCCTATCATTCTTGATCACCCGTGTGTAGTGAGTGTTCCTCATGTGGTAATGTTATTGAACTCAGCAACTACACAGCATTTCACAGCCGCTAGAAGAACAGAATGTGAAGTTATCCTTTTATCACATCCGAACTATACTTATACTTATAGCAGTGACCGCCTGCTATAAACCCAGCTACCTTTGTACCACTGCCAGAAGAAGATTGTGACCTGACCTGGTCCGATTTAGAAACATAGACACATAGACAATAGGTGCAGGAGCAGAGGCCATTCGGCCCTTCGAGCCTGCACCGCCATTCAATATGATCATGGCTGATCATCCAACTCAGTATCCCGTACCTGCCTTCTCTCCATACCCCCTGATCCCCTTAGCCACAAGGGCCACATCTAACTCCCTCTTAAATATAGCCAATGAACTGGCCTCAACTACCCTCTGTGGCAGGGAGTTCCAGAGATTCACCACTCTCTGTGTGAAAAAAAGTTCTTCGCATCTCGGTTTTAAAGGATTTCCCCCTTATCCTTAAGCTGTGACCCCTTGTCCTGGACTTCCCCAACATCGGGAACAATCTTCCTGCATCTAGCCTGTCCAACCCCTTAAGAATTTTGTAAGTTTCTATAAGATCCCCTCTCAATCTCCTAAATTCTAGAGAGTATATCCAAGTCTATCCAGTCTTTCTTCATAAGACAGTCCTGACATCCCAGGAATCAGTCTGGTGAACCGTCTCTGCACTCCCTCTATGGCAATAATGTCCTTCCTCAGATTTGGAGACCGAAACTGTACGCAATACTCCAGGTGTGGTCTCACCAAGACCCTGTACAACTGCAGTAGAACCTCCCTGCTCCTATACTCAAATCCTTTTGCAATGAAAGCTAACATACCATTTACTGACGGCTCTCCACACTGACCTAGCAATGACAGATTATTAGCCGGATATGCAGTGGTCACACCACACCAAGTGCTGGACGTGTACACTTTACCATCTGGAACCTCTGCTCAGGCAGCTGAGCTGATTGCCCTGACTCATGCCTCAATATTGGCAAAATATCAAAGTGCTAACATCTATACCGATTCTCGCTGTGCGTTTGGGGTTGTACATGACCTTGGGCAATTATAGAGAAATAGAGGATTCATCACATCAACAGGAATGAGTATTAAATCTGATAAACTGTCCTTACATTTATGGGATGCTATCCAAATGCCACCGCAAATTACAGTTAATAAATGCGAGGCTCATACATCATCAGATGCAGATGTATCAAAGGGCTGATTATGTAACTAAACAGATTGCCTTGAGGCAAACCCCGCAATTACAAAATGTTAAAATTAGATCTGCAGCTCAAAGAAAGTTCCCGAGTAGCATTGATGTGACCCAGTTACAGGATGTCCAGAGCCCAGCGTCACTCCAGGAACAGAATTCCGGATCCGAAGCAGAGTATTATCAAGACCCCATTGTCTGGGTCCACCCTGATGGGCAGGTAGTTTGCCCCAGGAGCCTATTTTTGCCCCTGTCTTGCCCAGCCAATGGACAGGCTCACATGGGAAAAGGGGGAGAGCACACGCATTGTCCTAGCACTGGTATGCACCAGGTCATAATTGATAGAGTTGCAAGAACATGTCTTGTATGTCAACAAAATAACAGAGGGAAGATGTCTACACAATGTAATCACCTGTAATGCACAACCTGAAATGTCTTTTGAGAATTTACAAATTAATTTTGTACATATGCTTGCAGCAAAGGATTTTAAGTACATTCTGATCATATTGATATGTTGTTCAGATGGGTGGAAGCACACTGCACTGGGAGGGATGATGCAAGGATGGTTGCCAATATTTTAATGAAAGAAATAATAGCTAGTTGGACATACCCATGGGAATAAACAGTGACAGAGGAACTAATTTCACCGATAAATTAGTTCAGACCTTGTCGAATGCTCTTGGGTTCCAGTGGATATTACACACCATATCAACCACAGTCCTCGGGGATGGTGGAAAGAATAAATGGGGAAATAAAAGCTACTTTGGCCACATTATGCCATCAAAATAGGTTGTTGTGGTTAGGTATGCCCTGAGAAATCAGAAAAATAGAAACACAGGCCTCATGAGATGTTGATGGGGCGGCTGATGACAACAGGAACTCAACCCCCGATGACTCCTGAGAAAGTAGCCCTGGTATGGAATGATGAAATAGCCTTAAGCCTCAAGCCATTTGTGAAACAATTGTTAAAATCTAAGAGAATGTTAAGCAAGACAAGTCCCGCCCGGCAGAAGGAAATACGCACCCGTTTAAACCAGGAGATCAGGTTTGTGTGAGCAAAAAACAAAATTTATGTCTCTTCTATGTAGAAATTACCATAATTGGTGCTGCTAATAGAAACATAGAAAATAGGTGTACATGCTATGGCAAGAATGGCAAGAATATCACAAAAATAACACAAACAGCAGGGAAAGTAAAATAAAAACCTGATTGGCTACATGCCACCAGATGTAAACTGCATCACACAGACGGAACCCTTGAGGAGAAGGAATAGGGCAAGTGCCCTACATTTTTATAATGATAAGATGATGATTAAAAGATGTCCAAATGTAGACATTACAAGAAACAGAATGAAGGTCGAAGTTGGAGCATGAAATTCAACAAACATATTTCACACAGAACACAGTGAACTCGCAGCTGAAAGAACAACATGCTTCCTTACCTAATTAGGATGTTGGGTTTGTGACCATACCCCTACGCAAGGGATCCCTTTGCGAGCTCAAGGACGGGTTCCAACCAAATTATATTCTGTCACATATGCCTCCATTTTTGCAACTGATTAATGAGAGAAAATATTAATATCCTTGCTTACTTAATTTTGATTGGAATACAACAAGGTAATGAAAGGGTGTTTGGATGTGACAATTGGCATCTCAACGTCTCAACCCCGAAACGTCACCCATTCCTTCTCTCCAGAGATGCTGCCTGTCCCGCTGAGTTACTCCAGCATTTTGTGCCTATCTTAAGTTTAAAGTAATCTTTATTAACCCTAGAGTGTACACATGCATAAAAGTCCCTGGCTTCTAATAAAGTCATGTTAGATTATCACTGAATCACAAGAATGGAGTCAGATACTATCCCTGTGAGATTTTAGATTTGTTTATTATTGTCACGTGTATCGAGGTACAATGAAAATTATTTTTGTTGCGTGATATCCAATCAGCGGAAAGACTATACATGATTACAATCTAGCCGTCCACAGTGTACAGATACAGGATGAAGGGAATAATGTTTAGTGCAAGATAAAGTCTAGTAATGTCCAATTAAAGATAATCCGAGGGTCTCCAATGAGGTAGATGGAGGTCAGGACTGCTCTCTAGTTGGTGAGAGGACGGTTCAGTTGCCTGATAACAGCCGGGAAGAAACTGTACCTGAATTTGGAGGTGTGTGTTTTCACACTTCTGTACCTCTTGCCCGATGGGAGAGGGGAGAAACATAGAAACATAGAAAATAGGTGCAGGAGTAGAGGCCATTCGGCCCTTCGAGCCTGCACCGCCATTCAATATGATCATGGCTGATCATCCAACTCAGTATCCTGTACCTGCCTTCTCTCCATACCCCCTGATCCCTTTAGCCACAAGGGCCACATCTAACTCCCTCTTAAATATAGCCAATGAACTGGCCACAACTACCTTCTGTGGCTGAGAATTCCAGAGATTCACCACTCTCTGTGTGAAAAATGTTTTTCTCATCTCGTCCTAAAAGATTTCCCCCTTATCCTTAAACTGTGACCCCTTGTTCTGGACTTCCCCAACATCAGGAACAATCTTCCTGCATCTAGCCTGTCCAACCCCTTAAGAATTTTGTAAGTTTCTATAAGATTCCCCCTCAATCAACTAAATTCTAGCGAGTACAAGCCGAGCCTATCCAGTGTTTCTTCATATGAAAGTCCTGACATCCCAGGAATCAGTCTGGTGAACCTTCTCTGTACTCCTTCTATGGCGAGAATGTCTTTCCTCAGATTAGGGGACCAAAACTGTACACAATACTCCAGGTGTGGTCTCACCAAGACCCTGTACAACTGCAGTAGAACCTCCCTGCTCCTATACTCAAATCCTTTTGCTATGAATGCTAACATACTATTTGCTTTCTTCACTGCCTGCTGCACCTGCATGCCTACTTTCAATGACTGGTGTACCATGACACTCAGGTCTTGTTGCATCTCCCCTTTTCCTAATTGGCCACCATTCAGATAATAGTCTACTTTCCTGTTTTTGTCACCAAAGTGGATAACCTCACATTTATCCACATTAATACAGCATCTGCCATGCATTTGTCCACTCACCCAACCTATCCAAGTCACCTGGCATCCTCCTCACAGCTAAGAGGGAGAAAAAGAAGTGACCGGGTGAGACTGGCCTTGTGGAGGCTGGTGGCCTTGTGGAGGCTGGTCCTTGGATGGGGGGGGGAGGAAGGGGAGATAGTTTAGCCGGGACATCCCGTATTTGGGCTAAATTGGTTTGTCCCGTACGGGACCGCCCTTGTCCTGTATTTGACTGCTACTACTCGGGTCGAGGTGACTGTCGTGTCAGAGCGCCACGTCCGGCCCAGCCTCACCCGTCCCGACGTAGTGCAGCCCATAGAGTGCAACAGCAGCAGCACCTCACCCGTGGCCCCGTCGGTCGGTCGGCAGCCCGGCCAGCTGTCCGACCTTCGATTACCACCGACACCATCGCCCCTCCTTCTCATGGCCGATCATCGGTTCATGAGTTGGATGGGGTACTGGACTCTGCCCTGGGGTGCTGGACTTTGCCCCCGGCACCTGGGCCAAAACCGCTTATCTGGCCTGCAGTCCAGGATCCAGGCCAACTCATCATTCACCCAGCCACGGCTGAGTCGCCCAACGGATTGCCTTCGGGAATTTGTCCTATATTTTGGCATTCTGTCCCTTATTTAGGAATGAGAAAGTTGGCAACGCTACCTGTCACAAACCACCCTTTATGCATTACAACATTCTTGTTCCACCTTGCACAATTCTGAAGGTCAAACACTTCCACATCATTCAACTAAAGGTTAAATATACACACCCTTTTGGCATTGTCCTGCCTTAATGTTATCAAACTGCCCCTCCCCGACACATCCCTTGCCTGCGATATTTGCCCAGAGACATATCATGGAAAGTTCTGGAACCTCCCACAGCCAGATAGTCACATCACGTTCCCTTGTCTTCACATTCCAGCTATTTTCCATCTTCATATCTATTGTCATATCTATTTGACCCCCATATCTGAGGAAGGATGTGCTGGCTCTGGAGAGGGTCCAGAGCAGGTTTATGAGAATGATTCCAGGGATGAGTGGGTTAACATATGATGAGCGTTTGTCGGCGCTGGGCCTGTAGAGATTAAAGATACAGAAAAGAAACAGGCCCTTCGGCCCACCGTGTCTACACTGGCCTGCGATCATTTACACTTATACCAAGCCAATTAACCCACAAGCCTGCACCATTGGTTCATGACTAAACACTAACACCTTTCTACACGCTGGCCGGAGTCACCTTGCTGAGGTGCAAGGGTTGTCTACCCCTGTTTTCTCTGTAGACGATTGAGATACTTTCTCTCTGGGAGAACCATCTTGATGCACATTTCCTTGGTTTCTCTGGTCAAGTTGTCTTTCAGGAGATAACCAATGATCTTGGCATTGCCATAGTTGGGTGATTTGATGTAACTGGAGCTCTTGCTTTTGGCCTCAGGTGTGCTGCTTTGCAGACAGATATCTTGGATTTTCTGGCGAAGATGGCGGAGATGCTTGACGTCTCTCTCCATCCTGTCCACCCCGTACCGTTCCACCCTTTGCCAGAAGGACGTGTTGAAGTGGCGGTAGAGATGCCAGTCCAGGGCATTCCAGCGCTGGAGGGTGGAGAGAAGATCAGGGGGGAGTGAGCTTCTGGTCGAGGGGTCACGGGCGTTGAGCTGGAAGGACACCATGTCCTCCATGTCCCAACAGAGAGCCTCCCGCAACAAGACCAGCGACTGGTCAAAGTACTCGGCCAGCAAGACCAGATGGAAGGTAGAGTCGAACTCCTTGAGGGTTTGGTCAACGTGAGGTCCTTCAGCCCCTGCCTCCGCGTCCCCACCAAGATCAAACCACAACAAGTTATGGGCATAGAAGCTGTTCAGTGTTTTAGGATTGAACACCTTGTCCAGCTTCCTCACAAACTCAGTCAGGGTCTTCACGGCACCAAAGACCGGGGCAACGCTGTGGAAGTAGGGAAACGCCGACTCTGCCACGCTGTCTGGGTTCCGCAGGATGGTGAAGATGAAAGAGTCGTTGCCCATCACCTTCTTCACCTGCGGATGGGGAGAGAAAGACCAACATCAGATCCCACTCTCACTCCCGTCCACTGGTATATACACACGAGGATATCTGTACACTAACGTGTATATATACTACAATACCACTGTGTACTAACATGTATATATACTACAATATCACTGTGTACTAACATGTATATATACTACAATATCACTGTGCACCAACATGTATATATACTACAACATTACTGTGCACCAACATGTATATATACTACAATATTACTGTGCACCAACATGTATATATACTACAATATCACTGTGCACCAACATGTATATATACTACAACATTACTGTGCACCAACATGTATATATACTACAATATCATTGTGTACTAACATGTATATATACTACAATATCACTGTACCAACATGTATATATACTACAATATCACTGTGTACTAACGTATATATACTACAATATCACTGTGTACTAACATGTATATATACTACAATATCACTGTGTACTAACATGTATATATACTACAATATCACTGTGTACTAACATGTATATATACTATCACTGTGTACTAACGTATATATACTACAATATCACTGTGTACTAACATGTATATATACTACAATATCACTGTGTACTAACATGTATATATACTACAATATCACTGTACCAACATGTATATATACTACAATATCATTGTGTACTAACATGTATATATACTACAATATCACTGTGTACTAACATGTATATATACTACAATATCACTGTGCACCAACATGTATATATACTACAATATCATTGTGTACTAACATGTATATATACTACAATATCACTGTACCAACATGTATATATACTACAATATCACTGTGTACTAACGTATATATACTACAATATCACTGTGTATTAACATGTATATATACTACAATATCACTGTCAGAGGGTCACTGAGTGATACAGTGTGGAAACAGGCCCTTCGGCCCAACTTGTCCACACTGGCCAACAAAGTCCCAGCTTCACTAGTCCCACTTGCCTGCGCTTGGTCCATATCCCTCCAAACCTGTCCTATCCATGTACCTGTCTGACTGTTTCTTAAATGTTGGGATAGTCCCAGCCTCCTCTGGCAGCTCGTTCCATACACCCACCCCTCTTTGTGTGAAAAAGTTACCCCTCAGATTCCTATCAAATTTTTTCCCCTTCATCTTGAACCTTTGTCCTCTGGCCCTCGATTCCCCTACTCTGGGCAAGAGACTCTGTGCATCTACCCAAACTATTCCTCTCATGATTTCATACACCTCTATACGATATCCCCCTGCGCTTCATGGAATAGAGACCTAGCCTACTCAACCTCTCCCTATAGCTCACACCCTCTAGTCCTGGCAACATCCTCACAAATCATCTTTGAATCCTTTCAAGCTTGACAATATCTTTCCTATAACATGGTGCCCTGAACTGAGCACAATACTCTTAATGCGGTCTCACCAACGTCTTGTACAACTGCAACATGACCTCTCAACGTCTATACTCAATATACTCTGACTGATGCTATGAGAATGCAGGGTGACTTGGACAGGTTGGATGAGAGGGCAGATGCATGGCAGATGCAGTTTAATGTGGATAAATGAGAGGTTATCCACTTTGGTGGCAAGAACAGGAAGGCAGATTATTATCTGAATAATATCAAGTTAGGAAAAGGGGAAGTACAACGAGATCTGGGTGTCCTTGTACATCAGTCAATGAAAGTAAGCATGCAGGTCTAGCAGGCAGTGAAGAAAGCTAATGGCAATGTTCACCTTCATAACAAGAGGAGTTGAGTAAAGAGGTCCTTCTGCAGTTGTCCAGGGCCCTGGTGAGACCACACCTGGAGTATTGTGTGCAGTTTTGGTCTCCAAATTTGAGGAAGGACATTCTTGCTATTGAGGGAGTGCAGCGTAGGTTTACAAGGTTAATCCCTGGATGACGGGACTGTCATATGTTAAAAGAATGAAGACTATGCTTGTATACTCAGGAATTTAGAAGGATGAGAGGGGATCTTATTGAAACATATAAGATCATTAAGGGATTGGACATGCTAGATGCAGGAAACATGTTCCCGATGTTAGGGGAGTCCAAAACCAGGGCCACGGTTTAAGAATAAAGGGTCGGCCATTTAGAACAGAGATGAGGAAAAAACTTTTTGCCCAAAGTGTTGTGAATCTGCGGAATTCTCTGCCTCAGAAAGTAGTGGAGGCTGATTCTCTAGATGCTTCCAAAAGAGAGTTATATAGAGCTCTTAAAGATAGTGGAGTCAGGGGATATGGGGAGAAGGCAGGAACGGGGTACTGATTGGGGATGATCAGCCATGATCACATTGAATGTCGGTGCTGGCTCGAGGGGCCGAATGACCTGCTCCTGCACCTTTTGTCTATTGTCTATCTTTCATTCATTATTCTATATAGCTCTACATCATCATCTATATCTCTCGTTTCCCTTTCCCCAGACTAGTCTGAAGAAGGGTCTCGACCTGAAACTTGAACCAAAGCCTCCTTTTCTGCCTGTGAGTATCTCCTTTCTACCAATGATCCATTCCTTCTCTCCAGAGATGCTGCCTGTCCCACTGAGTTACACCTGCTTTTAGTGCTGTTAGATTGATTAGTATGGGTGTCAGGGGTTATGGGGAGAAGGCAGGAGAATGGGGTTAGGAGGGAGAGATAGATCAGATACGATTGAATGGTGGAATAGACTTGATGGGCTGAATGGCCTCATCCTGCTCCTATCCCTTATGAGATGGAGCTACCTCAGGCAGATTGAAGCGCATGTGGTTACAGATGATGTTGTATTCCTTGCCCGGATTCTTTGCAAAGTCTTTAACAAAGGTGGCCCTGAAGAGATTCGGGTAGCCCAGGTGATCATCAGGAGGCAGAGCGAAGGTGAGATTCTTGGCATCTCCGTAGCGGTACAGGAGGTTCAGCACAGTGCTGCTTCCCGTCTTGTGGATCTTCATAAATGCCACGTGTTTCCTGGGTGTGCAGGGAACTTCCCGAGAGAACCTGTACCTGTTCACAAACCAGAGGTCAGGTCACAGCCAACAGCACAGTTTCACACAAGTCTGATCGGAGGAACAGCATCTCATATTTCACCTGATAGACACAAAAGCTGGAGTAACTCAGCGACTCAGGCAGCATCTGTGGAGAACATGGATAGGTGACGTTTCACAGAGTGCTGGAGTAACTCAGCGGGTCAGGCAGCATCTCTGGAGAGAAGGAATGGGTGACATTTCGGGTCTATGGGTGACATTTCGGGTCTATGACAATAAACTAGTCAGTGGACGTTGGACAGGAGGTACACAAAAATACTGGAGAAACTCAGTGGGTGCAGCAGCATCTATGGAGCTAAGGAAATAGGCAACGTTTCGGGCCGAAACCCTTCTTCAGACTGATGGGGGGTGGGAGGGGAGAAGGAAGGAAAAAGGGAGTAGGAGGAGCCCGAGGGCGGGGGGATGGGAGGAGACAGCTCGAGGGTTAAGGAAGGGGAGGAGACAGCAAGGGCTAGCAAAACTGGGAGAATTCAACGTTCATGCCATCCAGACGCAAGCAACCCAGGCGGAATATGAGGTGCTGTTCCTCCAATTTCCGGTGTTGCTCACTCTGGCAATGGAGGAGACCCAGGACAGAGAGGTTGGATTGGGAATGGGAGGGGGAGTTGAAGTGCTGAGCCACCGGGAGGTCAGGTAGGTTATTGCAGACTGAGCGGAGGTGTTTGGCGAAACGATTGCCCAACCTACGCTTAGTCTCCCCGATGTAAATCAGCTGACATCTAGAACAGCGGATGCAGTAGATGAGGTTGGAGGAGATACAGGTGAACCTTTGTCGCACCTGGAACGATTGCTTGGATCCTTGAATGGAGTCGAGGGGGGAGGTGAAGGGACAGGTGTTGCATTTCTTGCGGTTGCACCGGAAAGTGCCCGGGGAGGGGGTGGTACGGGAGGGAAGGGAAGAATTGACAAGGGAGTTATGGAGGGAGCGGTCTTTGCGGAAGGCAGATATGGGGGGAGATGAGAAGATGTGGCGAGTGGTGGGGTCACGTTGGAGGTGGCGGAAATGGCGGAGGATTATGTGTTGTATTTGCCGGCTGGTGGGTTGAAAGGTGAGGACCAGGGGGACTCTGCCCTTGTTGCGAGTGCGGGGATGGGGAGAGAGAGCAGTGTTGCGGGGTATGGATGAGACCCTGGTGCGAGCCTCATCTATGGTGGCGGAGGGGAATCCCCGCTCCCTGAAGAACGAGGATATTTCTGATGCCCTGGTGTGGACATTGGACATGTTGGTTATCAAGGATTAGTTGGGCCGAAGGGCCTGTGTGTGTGCGGCATGGCGCAATGACTATCAAGGCAGAGGAGAGAGGGTGACAGAGAGAGGTTGTAGTCCAGGGTTAGACTTACCCATTCACTGCAGAGAGGTAGACCAACCTAGCAATGAAGGTCAGACAGCTGGCCACCGCCAGCATCAGGAACATCTTCCCAGTTCGTCCTTTGCAACGACTGAACATTCTCGCTTACCTGAACAACAGGGAAACACTGTTAGGATTCACCCACACCGACCTCACAGTTAGAATACGGATACAGACCCTTCGGCTCGCCCTGTCCATGTTCACCCCACTTAAACCTTCAGTCTGAAAAAGGGTCTCGACTCAAAACATCACCCAGGTCCAGAGATTTACAAGAATGATTCCAGGAATGAGTGGCTTAACATTTGATGAGCGTTTGACAGCACTGGGCCTGTACTCGCTGGAGTTTAGAAGGATGAGAGGGTACCTCATTGAAAGGTACAGACTAATGAAAGGCATCGATAGAGTGGATGTGGACAGGATGTTTCCACTGGTGGGAGAGTCTAGGACCAGAGACAGCTAGGACAGCTTCAGAATTAAAGGGCGCTCTTTTAGAAAGGAGGTGAGGAGGAATTTCTTTAGTCAGAGGGTGGTGAATCTGTGGAACTCATTGCCACAGACGGCTGTGGAGACCAAGTTAGTGGATATTTTTAACGCAGAGATGGACAAATTCTTGATTAGAATGGATGTCAAGGGTTATGGGGAGAAGGAAGGAAAATGGGATTAGGAGGCAGAGATCAGCCATGATTGAATGGCGGAGTCGTCTTGAAGGGCCAAAGGCCTTATTCTACTATAACTTGTGGATCAGTCTGAAGTTGGGTCCTGACCCAAAATGTCACCTATCCATGTTCCCCAGAGATGCTGCCTGACCGCTGAGTTACTCCAGCACTCTGAAACGTCGCCTATCCATGTTCTCCACAGCTGCTGCCTGACTCACTCAGTTACTCCAGCACTCTGCGAAACATCGCCAATCCATGTTCTCCACAGATGCTGCCTGACCCGCTGAGTTACTCCGGCGCTCTGTGAAACGTCACCTATCCATGTTCTCCACAGATGCTGCTTGACCCGCTGAGTTACTCCAGCACTCTGACACGTCGCCTATCCATGTTCTCTACAGATGCTGCCTGACCCGCTGAGTTACTCCGGCGCTCTGTGAACGTCACCTATCCATGTTCTCCACAGATGCTGCCTGACCCGCTGAGTTACTCCAGCACTCTGTGAAACGTCACCTATCCATGTTCTCCACAGATGCTGCCTGACTCACTCAGTTACTCCAGCACTCTGTGTGTGTCTACTTGTTTTGCTGGCTGGGAAAGTAACTGGCACTATTGCATTGGATTGGTGCCCGTGGCTACTGGGTGTGGGCGTATTAATAACATCATCAAGGAGTAGAATAAAAATATGTGCATCTCTTTGTAATGTGGCATCTGTCCAATGAGTACATTAATAACCTGACATCATCTTGCGTCATTCTCCTGCATTTCAGGGAGCGGAGTCCCAGCCGTGTTAACCACATTCTGAACCTCAGGCCCTCGAGTCTTGCAACATCCACGTGAACATTCTCTGCCCCCTCCCCACCCTGTTGCATTGCTGTGTGTTGTGATTTAAAGACATAGTGTGGAAACAAGCCCTTCGGCCCACCGGCTCTATGCCGACTGTTGATCACTGGTTCCATGTTATCCCATTTCCTCATCCACTCCCTGCACACGAGGGGGACAATTAACTTTCAAACCCACACGTCTTTGTGATGTGGGAGGAAACCAGAGGGCGATATGGTGGCGCAGCGGGTAGAGCTGCTGCCTCACAGCGCCAGAGACCCGGGTTCATTCCTGGTTCTCTCTCTCTATCTCTACCTCTCCCTCTCTCTCTCTCTTTCCCTCTCTCTCTCCCTCTCCCCCTCTCTTCTGTCCCCACCCTCACTCCAACAGACTTGAGTGGCTGCACCTTATTCTGTGTTGAGTGGAACTTTTGGCCTTGACTTGTCTATTGAACACATGGAGAGAATACTCAATCGATACGGCCAACCAGCAGGGTACAATACAGTGCCTGATGTAGATTCACAAACAACCACATCTAGTCGCTTGCTGCTTCAGGAGTTTGTGAAACATGAGTCACAGAGTCACACTTTTTTTTAAATTTCAAAATAGACTTTATTCAATTGATAAATATATACAATTCCTGAACCATTCAAACAAACAAAATTCATCCGACATTTTCGGAGACTACAAATTTTTCCAGTACCATATTTTTACATTTGTCAAATTTCACCAAACAGTCCCCCACCCCATGCCACTCTGTGGCCCCTGTCCCCCACCCACCCTGTGCCACTCTGTGGCCCCTGTCCAAGTAATAAATATATACAATGTGTACACAGTGCGAAAATTCCATCTGACATTTTCGTCGGCTATAGAGATTGTTCAATACCGTTTATAAGTCTTTTAAGTTCCACAAAAATGTCCCCCACCCGTGCCACTCATGTGGCCCCCTGGCGTGGGATACCTTCCCTTAATTTAATTTTGAGGGGTGTCTCTACCATACCGTGCCCCCCATGTCCAGCAGTGGAAGGACCCTAGACTGTGGCCCTCCCCCACCGAGCCTTGGCGTTGGCTGCACCAAGCTTCAGCGAGTCCCTTAGCACGTACTCCTGCAGTCTGCAGTGGGCCAGTCGGCAACATTCCCTGACGGACATCTCGCTCTGCTGGGTGGTGAGCAACGCTCGGGCAGACCAAAGAGCGTCTTTCACCGAGTTGATGACCCTCCAGCAGCACTCGATGTCAGTCTCTGAATGTGTCCCTGGGAACAGTCCGTAAATCACAGAGTCCTCTGTGACGGAGCTGTTCGGGATAAATCGTTCCAGGGACCCTTGCATACCTCTCCAGACTCTTTTTGCAAACCCACACTCTGCAAAGAGGTGGGCAACCGTCTCCTCTCCACCGCAACCGTCCCGGGGGCAGCGTGAGCTGGTGGTGAGGTTCCGACGGTGCAGGAAGGATCTAACTGGGAGGGCTCCCCTCACCGCCAGCCAAGCCAGGTCTTGGTGCTTGTTGGTCAGTTCTGGCGATGAGGCATTTTGCCAGACAAGCTGGGCAGTCTGCTCTGGAAACCATGCCACCGGATCCTGCCTGCAGGACATTCCGTGCTGACCACTGCCCGATGGACTTGTGGTCAAAGGTGTTGGTCCGGAAGAAGCTTTCCACAGACGACAGATGGGGCGGCAATGTCCAGCTGACTGGCACATTGCGTGGCATCTGCGCCAGGCCCATCCTTCGCAACACCGGGGACAGGTAGAACCTCAGCAGGTAATGACACTTAGTGCCCACGTGCCTTGGCTCTACACTCCGCCTGATGCAGCCACACACAAAGGTGGCCATCAGGGTGAGGGCGACGTTGGGCACGCTTTTACCCCCGTTGTCTGCCGACTTGTACATTGTGACCCGTCGCACCCGGTCCATCCTCGACCCCCAGATGAACTGGAAGACGGCCCGGGTGATCCCCGTGGCGTAGGAGGGAGGGACAGGCCACACTTGTGCCAAGTACAGCAGCCCCGAGAGCACCTCACACCTGATGACCAAATTTTTTCCGGTTATGGAGAGGGAGCGTTGCCTCCACAGCTCCAGCTTCCTCCCCACCTTGGCTATCCGCTCCAGCCAATTCTTGTTACTCGCCTCAGCCCCCCCGAACCAGATCCCCAGCACCTTCAAGAAGTCAGGCTTGATGGTGAAGGGGATGGAAGATCGGTCGGGCCAGTTGCCAAAGAGCATGGCCTCGCTCTTCCTGCGGTTCACCCTGGCTCCCGTGGCCGACTCAAACTGGTCGCAGATGCTGATCAATCTGCGGACCGACCTTGGATCCGAGCAGAAGACGGCGACATCGTCCATGTACAGGGAGGTCTTTACTTGAATGCCCCCACTGCCTGGCAATGTCACTCCTCTTATGCTCGCATCCTTCCTGATGGACTCGGCAAAAGGTTCAATACAGCAGACAAACAAGACAGGAGAGAGAGGGCAACCCTGCCTGACTCCAGACCTTAAAGGGAAACTGTCTGATTCCCACCCATTGATTTGGACTGCACTACGGATATTGGTGTAGAGCAGTTTGATCCAATTTCAGATTCCCTCCCCAAAACCCATTTTGGAGAGCACGTCCCTCATGTACGTGTGCGATATCCTGTCGAAGGCCTTCTCCTGGTCCAAGCTGACTAGGCAGGCATCCACCCGTCTGTCCTGCATGTAGGCGATGGTATCTCTCAGCAGCGCTAGGCTGTCTGAGATTTTTCTGCCAGGTACAGCACAGGTTTGGTCTGGGTGGATCACCTGTCCCAGAGCAGACTTGACCCGGTTGGCGATGGCCTTTAGACAGGATCTTGTAATCTACATTCAACAATGTTATGGGTTTCCAATTCTTTATATCCTTCATCTCCCCCTTCTGCTTATAGATTAGGGTGATGCTGCCCTTCCTCATGGAGTCTGACATGCTGCCTGCTAGAAGCATGTTGTTGTACACTTCCAGCAGTTCTGGGCCCACCCAGTCCCACAGAGCCGAATACAACTCGGCCGTTAAGCCATCGCTTCCGGGAGTTTTACTCGAGTCAAAGGAGCGGATGGAGCCAGTCAGCTCCTCTAGGGTCAGTGGTTGGTCCAGACTCTCCCGCTTGCTGTCCTCCAAGACCTCCGTGATAGAGGACAGGAAGTTCTGGGAGGCGGTGCTGTCTGTGGCCTTTCTGTCATACAAATCCGTGTAAAAGGATTTGCAGACCCTCAGCATGTCTGTCTGTGAGGATGCTACCGAGCCGTCCTCCTCCCTAAGGCTGTTGATCACAGAGCTCCCCCTGTGAACCTTATGGAAGAAGAAACGTGAGCACGTCTCATCCTGCTCCACATGGCGGACCCTAGATCGGAAGATGATCTTGGAGGATTCAGAGGTAAAGAGCCGAGCTTGCCGGTCCTTCACCTCTCTAAGTTCCTCCCTCACATCCACCCCCCTCGACTGCAGAAGGAGCAGTTTGGGAGGGTGAAGAGTGGCTGCACTTTCAGCAATGACAGCGGAGTTTCATTCCCCTTCTCCTGGAAATCTTTCAGAAACTTTTGCCATCCCGTCGATAGCACAAAGGTAACATCGAAGTATCTGTTACCCGGGAGGTCCTGGAGGCAGTAGATATCTCTGGGCTCAAACTTGCAGGTCTCCAGCAAGACCTTCTTCACGAACATATCTCGACCGAAGGCCATCCCCTTGCTGAGGTCCTTTACACTAATCCTCAGGGTATTGCGGATACCCTGTCCTCTCGCTCCAATTGCAGCTGCCATTGCTACGATTCTACACAGCAATCTGCAGCTCTTGTCCTTAATGGACCGACATGACAGCTCTAACAAGAACAGATAGCCCTTTCACTGTTCTAATAAGAACAGATGTTCTCTTTTACCACAGATAAGAACAGATACTACATTTGATCTTAGCCAAAAGGCAGAGAAGCGGGCCCACCCTGGGTGATCAAGGTGTCTCCCCTCCCCTGTCACAGAATCACACTGCATGGAAACAGGCCCTTCGGCCCACCAGGCCCGTGCCAACCAGCGATCCCTGCACACTAACACTATCCTACACACACTAGGGATCATTTTTACATTTACCGAGCCAGTTTACTGACATACCTGTAGGTCTTTGGACCTCAGAAAGGTGTCTGCTGAATCAGTTAATCCGTTCCCTTGATCAGGTGAGACGAAAGCTTGAAGCTCGGAGCTGGAGAACAAGTGTGTGAATGAGCAGTGACTGCGTGTGTGAGCTTCAAGGAAGTGGGTGCGGTCGACTGTAGCAGTGGGAAGGTGGGAGGATACAGAACTATCTACCTGTATCATCATCTGTTGGCTTCGTTTCAAATGCCTGAGGGGCAAAGGAATAAGGACAAACAAGGCTTTATTGACAGGGAGGATGTCGAGATTGGTGGTGGTGGGGTCACATCTGGTGGGCAGGGGGTAACAACTAGCCCCCCCAAACAGTGGTGGGTGTATGGAACCAGCTGCCAGAGGAGGGAGTTGTGTCAGGGACTATCACAATGTTCATCATTTTCGTTCTTTCTCTCTCCCTCTCTTCCTCCCTCCCCACTCCCTCCCTCCCTTCCCCCCTCCCTCCCTCCCTCTCTCTCTCTCTCTAACTCTCTCTCCCTCTCTCTGTGTCCCCCTCTCTCTCTCTAGCCCTCCCTCCCTCTCTCTCTGTTTCTCTCTCTCTATCTCTCCTCTCCCTCCCTCCCTCTCTCTCTCTCTCTCTCTCTCTCTCTTGATATATATTAATAATTTGAATAGCAAATTTGCAGATGACACAAAGCTGGGTGGCAGTGTGAACTGTGAGGAGGATGCTATGAGAATGCAGGGTGACTTGGACAGGTTGGGTGAGTGGGCGGATGCATGGCAGATGCAGTTTAATGTGGATAAATGTGAGGTTATCCACTTTGGTAGCAAAAACAGGGAGGTGGGAGATTGCAACCTTCACATGGTCCACTCTGTTTCGACAAATGCAATCAACCTGGTGTGCACAATCAGAACAAGTTGTCCCACAACGTTAGGCTGTGCACTCCATATGCAAGAAGAAGAAGAAGCAAAAACAGGAAGGAAGACTATTATCTGCAAGGTGTTGTTGGGAAAAGGGGAAGTACAACGGGATGAATAGACATTGCTGGTGCCGTCACGACCCTGGACAGCCCGGGCAATAACGGGAGAAACCGCAGCAAACACTCCGTACTTTGCTCACCCGTAAACACACTTGCAGACTGCTCGCCATCAATCCGTCTCCTTCCATTTCCCACCCAAATTTGCAATTGGGGGTTGATTGGCGCTGGTTTTTCACATGGTTGATGGTGTCCACTGTTCAAAGTGACCTCTGCCCAATAGAGACTCACAACACGATGGGATAGTGAGCATTGGATGCCCGCCAGACCGATAAACCTATCACTTCAATAAACTGAGAAAATGTTGAGCTGATGCCACACAGTGCCAGAGACCCGGTTTCTATCCTGACCACAGCTGCTGTCTCCGTGGAGTTTGCACGTTCTCCCCATGACCTGCATGGGTTTTAGAAACAGAGAAACATGGAAAATAGGTGCCGGAGGAGGCCATTTGGTCCTTCCAGCCAACACTGCCATTCTTTGGCTGATCATCCACAATCAATAACCTGAGCCTGCCTTCTCCCCATACCCCTTGATTCCGCTAGCCCCGAGAGCTAAATCTAACTCTTAAATACATCCAGTGAATCGGCCTCCACTGCCTTCTGTGGCAGAGAATTCCACACATTCACAACTCTCTCTCAGTCCTAAATGGCCGACCCCTTATTCTTAAACTGTGACACCTGTTTCTGGACTCCGCCAACATCGGGAACATGTTTCCTGCATTTTCCAAACCTTTGATAATCTTATATGTTTCACTAAGATATCCTCTCATCCTTCTAAATTCCAGTGTATGCAAACCCAGTCGTTCCATTCTATCAACATATGACAGTCCCGCCATCCCGGGAATTAACCTGGTGAATCTACGCTGGGCTCCCTCAATAGCAAGAATGTCCTTCCTCAAATGTGGAGACCAAAACTGCACACGATACTCCAGGGATGGTCTCACCACGGCCCTGTACAACTGCAGAAGGACGTCTTTGCTCCAAAACTCAACTCCTCTTAGATTAGATTAGATTAGATTAGATTAGATAGCCTTTATTGTCATTCAGACCGAAGTCTGAACGAAATTGTAGCAGTCATACATATAATACAATAAAAACAACAATAAACACATATTAACATCCACCACAGTGAGTCCACCCAGCATCTCCTCACTGTGATGGAGGCAAAAGTCTTAGGTCTGCAGTCTCTTCCCTCCTCTTCTCCCTCTGCGCTGAGGCTGATACCCCCCCGGGCGATGTTATAACAGTCCCGCGGCTCAACACCGCGGCCCGGGGTGGTCGAAGCTGCCGCCCACCAGTCCTGCAGACGCAGCCGCTGGCCCGCGGCCGAACCCCGGACTCAGGCCACCACCGCCAGAACACCGTCCCAGCCACCCTCACGTGAGTACCGTACCGTCTTCAGCCTCGGACTGGGCCGCCCCGACATGGGCGAACCTCCCCCGGACCGGGCCTCCCCGACTTGGGCGCCGAACCTCCCCCGGACCGGGCCGCCCCGACATGGGCGCCGAACCTCCCCCGGACCGGGCCGCCCCCCGACATGGGCGCCGAACCTCCCCCGGACCGGGCCGCCCCGACATGGGCGCCGAACCTCCCCCGGACCAGGCCGCCCCGACCGCCCCGACTTGACTTGGGCGCCGAACCTCCCCGACTTGGGCGTCGCTTCTCCCTCGGGCTGCGAGCGCCGCACCTCCCTGAGCTCGGCCACTCCGGCGGGAGCCTCGTTCCACCCTCGGGCTGGCCGCCCTCACAGGAGCGTCACAACCTCTCACGGGAGCACTGTTCCAGCCCTGAGCCGGACCACCCTCACGGGAGCGAGCTCAGGGCGAGTCTAGACGGTCTCTGCTTCCGGAGCCTCGAGGTCGTCAGCTCCATTAGGCCTCAGCGCAGACGGTGGCAGAGATGGGGAATACAACAAAAAGGTCGCAATCCCCCGCAGGGAGAGTCTGCAAACCCCGTTTCAACCCCCCCCCCCCCACCCCCACAAAACACAAACTAAAAACCAAAAACTAGACTAACCAAAACAAAATAAAAATTGATGATGAAGGCCAACATGCCATTAGCTTTCTTCACTGCCTGCTGTACCTGCATGCTTACTTTCATTGACTAATGTACAAGGATCCCCAGAACCCGTTGTACTTCCCCTTTTCCCAACTTGACTCCATTCAGATGACTTTGTGGCATCTTCTAGTGGTGAGCCACATGCAGTGCTAAACCTGACCCTGGAGTATGGAGTCGTGTGTCTTGGTGACTTGAGGTGCAGGTCACTGGGTTCCCCTGGCAGTATTTAAGGTCGGGACAAAGTTTGTATCCCGCCTCATTCCTGGCTTGACATCTTTGAGTCCCACCACACACCCCTGTTCTTGCCACCAAAGTGGATAACCTCACATTTATCCACATTAAACTGCATCTGCCATGCATCTGCCCACTCACCCAACCTGTCCAAGTCACCCTGCATCCTCATAGTATTCTCCTCACAGTTCACACCAAAGACCCTACAGCAGAGCAAGATAGACCACCCGACGAAAAATACATAGTACAGTCACGGGCAGATTCACGGGTAGTTTTCGGCCCCATTTCCGTAACCGGCTTCCGTCTCCGCAACAAAGATCCCGTAGGAAACTAGCGCGGAGACGGAAGCCGGTTACGGAAACATCCTCGTAAAAATAAAAGTTATTTGGGAAAAATCTTCTCCACATTTTCAGAATTTTAATATATTAACACAAACTGTTCCCCCGCAACGTTGATTACACTGTGGGTCGGGTCGGGTCTGGTTACTAAAATGGCCGACGTTCCGCTCCGTTGCGTACTACACGTCAGCCCATTGCATTAAGCAGGAGTGGTCTATCTTGCTCCACTATAGGATCTTTGGTTCACAATGCCACCCAGCTTTGTGTCATCTGCAAATTTGCTAATGTTACTTTGAATCTTTTCATCAGAATATTGTAAATAGTGTGGTCCCAGCACCGAGCCTTGCGGTACCCCACTACTCACTGCCTGCCATTCTGAAAGTGACCCGTTAATCCCTACTCTTAGTTTCCTCTCTGCCGACCAATTTTCTATCCATGTCAGCACTCTACCCCCAATACCATGTGCCCTAATTTTGCGCACTAATCCCCTATGTGGGACCTTATCAAATGCTTTCTGAAAGTCCAGTTACACTACATCCACAGGCACTCCCTTGTCTATTTTCCTAGTTACATCCTCAAAAAATTCCCGAAGATTAGTCAAGCATGATTTCCCCTTCGTAAATCCATGCTGACTCGGACCGATCCTGTTACTGCTATCCAAATGTGCGGCTATATCATCTTTTATAACTGACTCCAGCATCTTCCCCACCACCGATGTCAGGCTGACTGGTCTATAATTCCCTGTTTTCTCTCTCCCGCCTTTCTTAAAAAGTGGGATAACATTAGCTACCCTCCAATCCACAGGAACTGATCACAAATCTATAAAACATTGGAAAATTATCACCAATGCATCCACGATGTCTAGAGCCACCTCCTTAAGTACCCTGGGATGCAGACCATCAGGTCCTGGGGAATTATCAGCCTTCAGTCCCATCAGTCAACCCAACACCATTTCCTGCCTAATGTGGATTTCCTTCAGTTCCTCCGTCACCCCAGATCCTCTGGCACCTAGTACATCAGTGAAATTGTTTGTGTCCTCCTTAGTGAAGACAGATCCAAAGTACCTGTTCAACTCATCTGCCATTTCCTTGTTCCCCATAATAAATTCACCTGTTTCAGTCTTCAAGGATCCACCGAGTCCGCTCTGACCAGCTATCCCCGCACATTAACGCTATCCTACACACACAAGGGACAAATCACAACTTACAGAAGCCAATTAATCTACAAACCTGCACGCATTTGGAGTGTGGGATGGAACCGAAGATCTCGGAGAAAACCCACGCAGGTTACGGTGAGAACGTGCAAACTCTGTACAGACAGCACCCGTGGTCAGGATGGAACCTAGGTCTCTGGTACTGTGAAGCAGCAGCTCTACCCGCTGCGCCATCGTGCCAACTCCACACAATGGCATACAATTGGAACACAATAGTAGATTCACGGCTCACTTTCAATCACTGTCTTTGTTCAATTCAGTTTTTGATCCATTTTCTCCTTGACCTTTATGCTCATGTCATTACTGCTTGGTAGATTGGCACTAACACAGAAAACCTCCTCCTGGCCCCTGTCCACAGGTGTTAGACAACTCTAGTCCATACAAGTGTGAGGTGTTGGCATTTGGGAGACCCAGTGTAAGGGGAAATTATCATTCAAGTTCAAGTTCAAGGGAGTTTATTGTCATGTGTCCCTGTATAGGACAATGAAATTCTTGCTTTGCTTCAGCACACCAGAACATAGTAGACACAGGTAGTCACAGGTAGACACAAGTAGTCACGGGTAGGCACAGGTAGACACAGACACAGGTAGACACATGTAGGCACAGATGGACATGTGTGGACACAGGTAGACACAGGAACAAAATGCTGGAGTAACTCAGTGGGTGAGGCAGCATCTCTGGAGAGAAGGAATGGGCGATGTTTCGGGTCGAGACCCTTCTTCAGACTGATGTCAGGGGAGGGGGTGGGACAAAGGTAGAATGTAGTCGAGGCCAGTCAGACTAGTGGGAGAGCTGGGAAGGGGAGGGGGATGGAGAGGGGGAAAGCAAGAGCTATCTGAAGATAGAGAAATCAATGTTCATACCACTGGGGTGTAAACTACCCAAGTGAAATATGAGGTGCTGTTCGTCCAATTTGCGCTGGGCCTCACACTGACAATGGAGGAGGCCCAGGACAGAAAGGTCAGATTGGGAATGGGAGGGGGAGTTGAAGTGCTGGGCCACCGGGAGATCAGGTTGGTTAAGACGAACTGAGCAGAGGTGTTGGGGGAAGCGATCGCCGAGCCTGCGCTTGGTCTCGCCAATGTAGAGAAGTTCAAGTGACATTTATTGTCACATACACCAATTGGTGAAGTGATACATGCAGCCACACACAATACATGATCGAGTTTAACATGAACACCCCCCACAGTGGAATCAACCTTTCCCACTGTGAGGGAAGGCAATGAAGTCCAGCCATCTTCCTCGTTGTTCACCCGTGGTCAGGGCCTTGAGCCTTCTGCAGTCGCTGCCAAGGAAGGCCCCTTGTACAGGCTCTCTGGCCAGGATGATCGGATCTCCGTGGTCGGAAGGGAAGAACACACTTCAACGGCTTGGAGTTTCCGAATCGGCCACTTCCTACCGGACGGAGACCGCAGCTCCTGAAGTTGACACCTGGAACAGCGGATGCAGTAGATGAGGATGGAGGAGTTACTTCCCCACAGCCATCAGGCTATTAAACCTGGCTCGGGCAAAACTCTGATTATTAATAGCCCATTATCTGTTATTTGCAGGTACACAAAAATGCTGGAGAAACTCAGCGGGTGCAGCAGCATCTATGGAGCGAAGGAAATAGGCAACGTTTCGGGCCGAAACCCTTCTTCAGACTGATGGGGGTGGCGGGGAGAAGAAAGGAAAAAGGTGATTTATTTGCACTTTATCAGTTTATTTATTCATGTGAATATATATTTATATTATGGTATATGGACACACTGATCTGTTTTGTAGCCAATGCCTACTATGCTCTGTGTGCTGAAGCAAAGCAAGAATGTCATTGTCCTATACAGGGACACATGACAATAAACTCACTTGAACTTGAACGTACTTGAACTTGGACCTCTGCCTCACCTGTGTGAGTCCTTGGATGGAGTCGAGGGGGGAGGTAAAGGGACAGGTGTTGCATCTTCTGCGGTTGCAGGGGAAAGCACCTGGGGAGGGGGTGGTTTGTTACCTATTCTTTCCAATTTTTCACTCCCTCCAAGTCCAAGAACAACATTCTCCTTTCATAGAAACATAGAAATTAGGTGCAGGAGTAGAGGCCATTCGGCCCTTCGAGCCTGCACCATTTGCCATTCAATATGATCATCCAACTCAGTATCCCGTACCTGCCTTCTCTCCATACCCTCTGATCCCCTTAGCCACAAGGGCCACATCTAACTCCCTCTTAAATATAGCCAATGAACTGTGTGGCCTCTATCAGAACTGAACAAGGAGGAGGACACAAATGCAGGCTCAGACACAGGGCAGATCAGTCTTCAGAGTTTAATCGGTCCAAGTCGGTACATGGGTAAGCAAAACAGAGGCAACAGTACAATCAAGTATCATACACGACGAACTGGCAATGAGCACTAAAACACAAAGGGCTTAAATACAGACTAGCAGGGGATAACGAGACACAGGTGAAACACATCAGGGCGGGGCCAATAATCACATGAGGGTAAACGACCTGATAGGAAATGGGACCTGAAACAAGAGGAGATGCGAAACACCAAAATAAAACAAGAATGCACACTCTAATACTAAAAAACAATAAGAAACAGAAACTAGATCAAACCCGAGACCTGACAGTACCCCCCCCTCCACGGCCGGCTCCCGACGGCCCAGGATCTTCAGGATGTTGGCGCCGATATTCCCTGATAAGTTCCGGGTCGCATATGTTGCGAGCCGGCACCCAAGACCGCTCCTCAGGTCCATAACCCTCCCAGTCCACGAGATACTGACAACCACGACCACGCCAGCGCATACCCAGCAACCGGCTGACCATAAACACCGGACCCCCATCAAGGAACCGGGGGGGCGGAGGGGGTATAGAGGCAGGGACCAGAGGACTTTCCTTAAATGGCTTTAGTCGGGAGACATGGAAAGTAGGGTGGACCCTCATGGCACGGGGGAGTTTGAGACGAACCGCCACAGGATTGATGACCTTCGATATTGGGAAAGGACCAACAAAACGAGGAGCCAGCTTCCGGGATTCCACCCTCAGAGGTAAGTCTCGAGTGGAGAGCCACACCTTTTGGCCAGGCGAGTATACCGGAGCTGGCGTTCGTCCACGATCAGCCATCCTCTTGTAACGCGCAGAACTGCGCAACAGCATCTGACGAGCCCCATTCCAAACCTTGCGACAGCGACGGATGAGAGCCTGAGCGGAGGGCACACTGGACTCCTTCTCCACAGCAGGGAACAATGGTGGTTGATAACCATAGGCACACTGGAATGGAGAGAGACCAGAGGAGGAGCAAGGAAGTGTGTTGTGTGCATACTCCACCCAAATAAGGTGTTTGCTCCAAGTTGAAGGGTTCTGTGCCACCAAGCACCGTAGTCCTGTCTCCAGTTCCTGGTTAAGTCGTTCAGTCTGTCCATTGGATTCCGGGTGATAACCAGATGCAAGGCTGACCGTGGCGTCCA